>NW_010423021.1:93067-122464 GCF_000710305.1 Buceros rhinoceros silvestris
GAAAGTTCCCCTCAGGAGCTGAAAGGTAGATGAAATCTTTCATATCTGATGCTCATTTATATGGTATTTTCCAAAGGTACTTTGCTACCACAACTTGAATGAGAGCTTAATGGGTAGATGAGCTTTCATATCCTATTTCTGGTAGTTCCAGCCTACCTTGAGTGAGTACTTGACAACAGATAAGTTTGTTCTTACATCTTCTGATGAGGACAGTAATGATATATTGTGTTTCATTTTCTTAAATACAGATGGTCTGCTAGGGACTGTTCAAGATACTCCTGAGCAGCATATGTTGATATAATCCACAGAAAATGTCCGAGGTCTACTGTTTCCCTTACGATTTCTCACGCAAATGAAACAGGCTAGACAGCGGGTGAGAAAAAGCTTTCTTGTGCTATTTATGTCCTTTCCGGTGACTTTGGATGATTCTTTGTGACATTGCCTTTTGAATTCTGAATTATAATGGGTTGCCTGGATTCAGTCCAAGACTTTCTTTGATTTTGGTTTGTTTTTAGGGAAGTAGTCTTGGGGGCCTTTCAGATGGAATTAAGACTTAGCTTAAAGTTAAATCCCATGACAGAGCTGAATAAAATATTCAAACTAAACCATATGTTGTTTGCACCATCAGTAATTTATGTAAGATGTACCTATGTCTGTGAACATTGTGTACTCTAATGGAGAGGATGAAAGGATGTTTTCTTTTAAAAATAAATTATCATTTTTTAACATGGCGCATATTTTCTATTTAACCCAAGCCCTGCTGAATTAAGTCCTTCTATTGGAATTTTTTGAATCATAGAAAGTAATGTTGGTTCAGCATTGAAACATTTTAGTCTGAATTCGACTTTGTCTCAGCATTGTCTGTACCGAGACAGTTATCGTGGGGATGAATTTCCACCTCCAAACTTCAACCTGCTGTGCTTACCTGGCTACTAAGGAGAAGGTTCAAGGTCCTAATCAGTCAGAAAAGCCCCAACGTGCTCACTTGGCGTTTGCACAAGGACTAGTGATGGCATGGCGCAAAGGAAGAAAGGATGCTGTGAAAGGGGACAGCAGAGAGGTGAAGGATGGGACTACGGCATCCTCAATTTAGACCACCAAAATTACCACGGTGTTACAACCCCAGTCACAGAAAAAATTTGTAAGATCAGGTAATCTTCTAATATAAAATGTTTTGTGTGCTTGATTGAGCATTTCACAGAAAAAAGTGGAGTTTAACAAGGAGTGGAAGTGAGAGCGAAGCAGAGCAGTGCTATGTGTCTGTTTAAAGCTGTGGTATGCTGCTTGTTCTAGATACCCCATTTCAAAATGATTTCTAAAACTTGACAAAGAACAGTAATAGACCAGAAACATCTCGTCCAGATTAGATTGCTGGGCTGACAAAATGTGGCCTGTTTTAAGCACTTACGTAAAAGTACATATGACAGCATTTGTCAGTAGAATATATTGTCAGTCAGAAATCAAAATTTGGGCCAGGAAGCCAGGGGAGGAATTATTAGTAGAGGATTGCAAAGAGAAATTTCAGAGCTGATTGGAAAACCGGCATTGTGAAAACCAGCTTACGTAATTAAAAAATCATAGTAAAAAGAAACTGATAAAATGATCAGCCTCCTCTGCCTCAGCAGATACAACAACCACCTGTGGTCTGACAAGGGATGACATTTTCTTACAGGTTTGACACTTGGGTGCGTCTGGGCTCCTTCTAATATCAGCATAAGCATACTTCTGTCTGCTGCTGTCTCGGTTGAATAACGGGTAGAATCAATAACCTTGAACAACTACCGATATATTCTACGTGACTCAAAGACTTGGTATACTTTGTTCTTGGTACGGTGACGTTTCTTATTGAGCACCCTGTTTCTGAAGGGTAAAATGTCCCGGCAGTCTGGGAACTGTGTTAGGCTTTGCTTCAGACCTCTCCACCACGGTAGCGAAATGCATGTAGGACAAAACAAGACGAGTGACTTTGCAGAGAAGCCAGATTGTCACAGCATTTGACGCCTCTGAAGAGGCATGCACGAATTCTCAAAAATCCTATTAGGCACAGTTTATTTGGCCCGTAGCTTGTCCGTGTCAGAGTTTTTCATCTTTAAAATGGGTGTTGCTCTCTCCGTTCTCTACTGGACAGGGCTCTATGCGGATATGTGTATTAAAAAATAGAGATAGTCAGTTCTTGTGAGATTTGGACCGTTTAACTATGAAAGAGATTTTGATACTTTACGTAAGCGGTTTGATGTGCTGCTGCCTCCACAGGGTAAAGTGATTTTAGTGGATTATACTCATTTTAGTGGGTTAGAATTTTGTTCATCAATGGACAGTGAGAATAGGTTGTTTAAAGCAAACACATATTGTGTTTGGCAATTTTCTAGGATTTATACTGCAAAGAAAAAACAGAGCTCTGCCACAATTCACCATGAAATTAAATAGCAGCTTACCCCAGCAGCAAGCAGAAATCAGCCCTCTGCCAGAACTGAAATGCTTCTCCCACACGTAGGCACAATACATATCTTCTGCCACACTCTGCACAAAGACAGGTACCTTGCAATGTGCCCTGGCAGCTAGTAGGTTTTGGCCTATTTCAGATTAGGAGGGGACTTGTTCCAGGCAGAGTACAACCATGGAAAAACAGCCTATTACCAGGTATCTCTGCCTTCACAGTTTCTTTGCATGTGGTTCGTAACTTTTTGATTATCCCGGCATAGGTTAAAAAAAAAAGTTTGCCTTCTTTAATACTCCCATACGTGATGCAATTATACTGATGTAAAAAATGCTACTCTTCATGGCTTACACGCTGAACTAAAAATACACTCCTTCCTCCCACCCAGCATGATAGCTTCCATTGAGCTATAAAATAAAACTGAATAGTGATCTTTATTAACAAGTCAAAACAGAGCTGTAATAGGTGCATAAACGTTAGATTTCTCATCTTTTTAGTGTACTCAGGTGCCTGGGAGACAACTGGGAAATAAAAGTACGTTTGTAAACAGACTTTGGAGGGGAAAGATTAGCCAGCCTGTGCTCTCAGTCCCAAGTTCTTCCTCTAAACCCTCAAGCAGCAGGAAGGTTGGAGCCTGAATTGGGGCAGGAGCCCCACTTTCACCCAGCTAGCCCACTTTTGGTTTAAGCTGCTTATAAACTGCTGTGTGGGGGGAATCTGGACTCAAAGCTTCAAGGAAGACTTAGTCAAGGCACAGGCTTTTATTTTGTCATTGTAGGAAGGACATATGTCATAGCCTCATCTTTACACTCGGGTTTCTTTCTGTCTCCTGGAGTATACTGCCATGTTCCTCTAATCCCTCCTATTTTGCTAAATACCTATAATGGGGATCTTGTGTAAAAGATAAGTACGTTTGTTATAGAGTTACTTCCTTTTGTGCAGTAGAAAATGGTGAGGTGAGGAAAGGCTGGACAAGGCTGGAACATTGCTTTGATTCCACAGCGACAGCTCATACAAAATTGCCATGGTCTGTTATTTTCCTTTATGTGAAAAAACCTCAATGACCAATAATGCTATATTTATGTTACACACAATGAGCCAGTGAGGAGAAAAAAGGTAGACAATACTAATGGAAGGCAGAAGATGAGAACTTATTCTCATTTGTAAGGCCATTACTAGGCACTTGTTCTATCAATTTCATGTTGGAAAAAACCTCAACAGCTAATAAGGCACTTCCTGGGAAGCTGATGTATTAACTAGGTAGTTTGAGGACAGAGCTATAAGCTGAGAAGTGGGCTGTTTGTGAAAAACTTAATAATTAAATCTGTTCAAGTTAGCTTGAAACCTGTTGTAGGATCCCCACTCCAAATATGTTTAGTGATGCATGAAAACCGTTAGTCTGAACCTGGCACAATATCAGCAAGTAACTGCATTGCAGGAAAGCGCAGACATGGTTTGCAAGTCTTAGTGTTGGACAACAAACTAAATAAGTGCTGGATTGGTTACTCAAAAGCCTACACGATTGTAGTTCTGAAGCTTTGACCAAGGGGTTATTTCAGAACATATGTGATGGCAGTGAGGTTGCTGTCAGGTTTAGTGTAAGTTCAGTCCCATATGAGCTGGCATGAATATTCTGTAGCACCGGCAATTTGTAAGGTGGTACATACGTTGAAGACAAGTGCTCTAGTTAAATACTTAAAATGCAGTCTCCTGGGCTTTTAAAGCATTCAGGGAGCTCAGGAGAGATTTTCATCCCTATGTGTGTGTCATAGCAATGCTAAAAGAGCTGTTAGAGTTGGCTTAGAAAGGAGAATGGAACAGTCATGTGAAGTTCAGCTCAAAAGCACTTAGAAAAAATGATTGCAGCACCTTAAGTCACCATTCCCTTTGTTCATCTTTTTATTCCTTTCATTGCTGACTTCTTTCTTTCCACTTGTTCTTTGAGAGAGTAGTCCCTCAGTCACTAACGGAACAGGGGTTTCCTGTTACGTGCAAAAGGCATACAGAGAATGTGAAGCTTCATTTCAGATTTAAACCATGCCAAAGAGTTTTCTTACTTTGACTATAGGAAACCAAAAGCAAATTCCTGTGAAAAAACCTGTTTATATCAGCCTGGAAAAGAATTTCAATAGTTTTGTAGTGAGGGGAAATAGTTAAATGAAAAAATGTCTAGAATGACTTCAGGTGAGTGAATTTACTGCTCCGAGGAGCCAACCACCCCCCAGAGGAAGGCTGAGTCTGGGCCCCTGGAGGTCAGAGGACAGTGGGTTTCCAGATGTGGTTTGCAGAGAGGCTGCCCCTCTCCGCTGCTGACCCATGCTCAGAGCAGTTCCTTTTCGCACGAACAACTTCCCTGAAGATAAGCAGTGTATATATATACTCTACTTCACTTTGTCCCATTTTTCTATACTTGGAAATCATCTCTCCACTCTCTTGTCTATAAATTAACATTCATAAGGACTATCCACAGAACACCCTTTGCATCCATCACATCTTCAGCAATGATGGTGCTTCTGGCTTGAAATCAGTTGCTTTCTTCTCTGTCACATATTTAGTAATATCACAGCATCTTGGGTGACCACATTAGGCCAAGATGCAGAGATACATTTCCGTCAGGTAGCAGCTTTGAAGTTTAATACATGGTTTTAAAGAGGAGACACACAGAACAGGCGTTCCCAGTGAACTGGTGAGACCAGATACCAAACTGGTGGGAAGCTTCCTATCTTCTCTGAATTTGGCTTGGTATTGGGTGATTTGAATAGAACACAAGATTAAAACCCCAAATAATCAGAACTTGTGCCCTCAAGCTGCGCTTGGTGTGGGGTCAAAACTGAGCAGACTCAGAAGTTTATTCTGATTTCTGTGGCTTCTCCTTGGAAAAAAAACAAACCAAACTCAGAATGACCGGTGAGCTCTGGGAAGGCTTTCGGCCAACATAGCTGGAATTTCTGTTTTGTGATTAAAGTATTATCATTGTCAGACTCCAGAGGCTGTGGGAGAAAATTTTCACTTGGCTTCTGGCTCTCTGTAGCATATCAGTGTAATGTGCTTTCGTGCTGTGAGGAGGACACGCTTCTGCTAGCCACTTGAGATAACAAACATAATTTGTCAATAACTCTTTGTAGAATCATTTTCAAGTTCTGTGAAAAAAAATTAAGAGGAAAATTTGGTAACTAAATGCAGAAAGTACCATCCCTTGAAAACACTGTGTTGAAACACCTCTTAATGAGAATATATTTGAATCCTATTACTGTTCATGGCAGAATTACTAGAAAACAGGGTACAAAATTGGAGATTCGCTGTACCTGTGATTTCAGCTTACTATGAGTTTCTACTCGAGAAGCAGGTTCTTGCAAAGTGCTGAAGTTAGACTTTAAAGGTTTGCGTTCCCACCCCACAAGATGGCCTGAGCGTCCAAGGTTCCTTCGTACTAAGAAGTCAACTAGATTACCTCATCAAAGGATGTTCTTTTTTTCTTTGCCCATTTTCCCCCTCCTTTATTAAGTAACCACCAACTTGGAAGTTTATCTCTCTCAGACGTATTTATAGGACGTCACAGTTCAGAATCTTGCATTTAAATGTAGCAGAGAAATTATATGGCTGCCATAAGCAAGCCCAGATTTAAAGCCAAAGAATGTGGAATGGAATAAGATTGTAATGGAAATTTTGTTGATGTGTAACTGGAGAGCATCTAGCAACACCCTGCAACAGATAGTTTTATAATTGCTTTTGGCTTACAGTTGGGTTCCAAAGTGCATAAACACAAGCAGATTTCTTACTTGCTAGTAAAACTGCAGACTCTTACGGCATCTGATTAAATTCTAGATTTATTCTAGACTAACTTGACTCTCAGGAGGACTTTGGGAAAGTGAATTTTTATTCCTTTAAGTACAGCGGTATTCCAGCGTGCGTGCCTATAGCAGCTTCAGGATAGAGAAACACGATTCATTTCATTAAAACAGTTAAACACACTAGGAAAGCCGTATTTATATTGACTGTCTCCTAATGTTTAAAACTTGGGTTTGAGTAAGTAAGGGTCTATCTCATGCAGACCTATCATTTATATCTGCGATTTGTATCCATCTCAGAAGACGGCGATGTAAACGCTGAGCAGTGCTGTCAGTGTGTTACCTTGTGAGCAGCTCTAAAGACCAACTGGGGAGCGATATCCATTTACAGGAATCATAAATTTATGACATCAGACCAAAAGAATAAAGCTCAAGCATGATTGCTGATTGAGACCTCCTCAGGGGTCCTCTTTACTCTCTTCGCTTTGGGATACAGCACAATCTTTAAACCATGACCTGCAGATAATGGCCCTCTTTCCACCTTCTTGCAGATGTCTCTGAAGTAAGTCTTTGTCCATCTGCTGACCTTGGATCACCTGCAGTTTCTCTGTACAAGACAAGCACTTTTACAGTGCATCCCCTGTCCAGTCCAAACTGTTTTTAAGAGTTATTGTCACAGGTAGCTATCTTTTCTCAGACATAATATCAGCCTCTCTAGTCTCTCAGCTGATTTTGAGAATACATAGCAAAAACAGTAAGGGTGGGATCCGTTCAACTTTTTCTTCTTCCCATGGGAATTTGCCCCCACGCACTGTGTGTGCAAAAGCCGGTTACCTCGCCTAGTCCGTATCATTTCACAGCCATTATCCTTGCACCACTCCAAGTGCAGGCTGTTGCTTCCTATCTGTGTGCCGTGACTTCTGGGTTTGTTTTCCTTTCTCATACATGCCTCAGACATCATCTGGGCTGCTGAAACATGATGAGGAATGCTCCAGAACAGTCACCTGCCAGCTCTCTTTGGCTAGCTCCGTGCTGCCCAGAAGTACGTGTTGTGTTGTCTTCTCCCATGTATAAACAGCAGCTGTAATCTCGTGTCACCCCTCTTCATCCACTGTAGCAAATTAGCTGACACTGGCAGTAGATCACAAGCTGCTTTTGGCAGTAATTTACCGCTTGTACACCTTGACTCTAAAGGTCAGGCCGCTAGTGTCTCATGGTGATCCAGCCCTATCTAATCCATTCATTTTGCTTGCTTACACCTGTTATGTTACATTATGGTAATTCTTCGCTTATGTTCCTCTAACCTTACTGTGAATATTTCTTTCTGCCTTTTTTTATGCCTTGGGGTTGCTATAGCATGTATGTTATTTTTGTTTTCCTTTGTGTCTTCTGCAGGTTGAGAATAGTAAACTTTCATCTGGGCAGGATGGGATTTTTTTACAAAAAAATTCTCTGTACCTTGACATTTTCTTCAGGGCATCTGAGAAACCTTTTGCTCACAGCCTTGAAAATGAGGCAGCGACAACACTTTTGTTTCATACTGCTTTAAATACGTGACCTTTTCTAAGATCTAAGAGTGAGACTTCCTGAAGGAGGGCCCTGACTGAAAGCTTGGGTGAGTTTAGCTGCTGCAGTGTAAGGTCTTACCTTTCCCTTCTGCAGGGATTTAGGGGCCCCCACTACCAGGGGAAGGAGATGCAGCTTCTCTGCTGCAGCAGTGTCTGGCTGAAACCATCTTCACCTGGTTTCCAGCTCAGAATAACCTGTTATGTACTGAAAGAGATGAAATATCAATGGTGAGTGAATATGCCTTAAGGCTTCTAGGGAGGTCTTCCTGTGCACAAATCTCTGCCGATATGCCAGAAGATAACCGTGTAATTAGTGTGATTTCAAAAGCATGCTGAACAGAAGCAGCCTCTGTGGAAAATAACAGACGAAATAGTAGGAAGTAACTGGTGCTTTTCAAATCTGCAGGCAGTACAGAAGTCAGATTTGAAAGATGAAATAACAATGAAACCTAGACATATCCTTCAGATGCTTTGAAATGCTTTGGGGGAAGAATATGAACTGATGTGTCACTGGGAGAGAGAAAACAGTGGCTGATATAGCAGGACAGAGCCGCTTCACTGTTCTAAAAAAGAAAGAGAAACACACTTGAGGAAAACAAAACATTTCCTAAAAAAGCTGTGAAGTTGTGTGAGGTTGAACATGAGAATGGATGCACCAGAGCAGACAAAGACCCATCCAGCTTAGCGTTACATCTATGGCAGTGGCCAGTAGCAGACCTGTGGAGGGAGAGGAAGGATAAAGCCAAGGTGGATTTGTAGCAGTATTTCCCCTGAATGCTCCCCAGTCCTTCAGAATTGTGCAGCTCAGAGATGATGTGCTTCACAAGCGGTGTCTCCATAACAGGCTCTACACTCTTTGGGGTGGCAGGATTGAATTAGCTCCCAGGGCAATGCAGGAGACGGCCACAATACTGCTTCCCCTTGTGTTTACTGCTCACGGTGCTCAGAGCATGGCAAGAAGGAACTATTTTTGTATTCTTTTTGTCATTTTCTACCCATGTAAAGTGTGGATTTAATTTAGCCCTTAACATATTTCCTTTTGTGGTCTGCTAGAATTTCATGGGAAGTTTGCTGCTGCTGAGGGGCTGCCTTGTCTTTGGAGCTGGCTTGGGAAAATGTCCTTAGTTCAATAGACTACTTGACCCCATTTAGAAAAAATTATATAAGCAACACTGTAATCAGACCTAATATTTGATTGCAATGTTGGGGACAAGCTGCTTGTCACTGAGGGCAACATCTGCTAGTTTACAATATCTCGAAACACTTCTGTGATCACAAATCTGGAGAGATCAACGGGTACTCTGCAAAATGATGCTGATCTCCGTGTTCAAAGAAATAAAATAAATCTCATTATGAATAATGGTCTGAAAGGTGGAATAAATGTCTCGATGAGATAGTAAATGCCATACAAAAGAGCAACCTGGGGAGAGTGAAAGCATAATCTCATACATTGTGTCAGCATCACGTTCTTCCAAGTGTTTTAAATAAGTGCTCTGTAATGGTATGTGGTATTTCTGAGGGGGCTGCAATTCCCAAAGGAGTTTTCCAGGATGTTCTTGGTGGGAAACAGTTCAGGCTTCCTGCTTTTGATGTCAAGCAAAACAAATATTTAAGAAAGTGCCTTTTGCTAGAGTGCATATTTATAATGCTAAATACTCGTTATTATTGGTAATACTATAAATCATAACAAAATGCCAGATTTTTAATATTAATAAACTGATACTTTATAATTAATGTAGAAATAATGTTTTTTATTATGCCATTATTAGATTTATCACAAAATGATGTTTTGCTGGTAGGACACATGAGATCAACTTCTGACTTCCTGTAGCCAGCTGAACTATCTGCAACGTAGCCTGAGGTGCCCAACAGCATATGAGTTTGGGGAGCCTGTGTATTTGGACTGTTCTTCAGTGAACTTACCCAGGATGCTGGGTACCTGGGAGATAAATCAAATCAACAAAACCCAGATTCAGTAATTTCATCAATGCACAGGTCTCTCCAGCTGGCATTTGGTCATTGATCTGCAGCTTTTCCCAGTAGGTGTCTCTTTGAAGGAGAATGGTCTGTATCATGCTTTACCTTCAGCTCCAAAGCTGTTTAGACCTTTAGAAGAGAGGCTGCCAACTCTGAGAGCCCATAGACTTGAGTGCTCGGGTCATGGGAAGTATAAAATCTCCAGCATTCAACAAATGTGAGCGACAAACAGGAGTCAGTGCTGATCTCTAGTTCCCCTCTCACTGCCAGTGCACCAGAACTATAAGCCCAAACCGCGACTACTTCTCAGGTACCCTCTTTGAATGCCCCTTTTAGAAAAAGTAACTCTCAGTGTTCAAGATCACGCTAACTTTTTGAGTGGAGAAATGTGCCTGCCAGCTCCACAGAAAGTCCATGCTTTCAGAGTTTTATTATATCTAGAGCAGATGGAGTTTCAAACAGCGAATGTTAGCGGGGACTGGGCAAGGTGTCTTGCATTTTACTTTTGCAAATGAGATTTTCTGCAAAAAAATTGTTATTGTGATTATCTATGTTGCTCTTACTTCAGTATGAGACAAGTAATGATACATTGCTTGAGGCTAAGCTCTGAAATTAGAAATGGAAGTCAGGACAGAATCCATCTGTTGGCTTAATAAGCATTGCGCTGTGCTGTTGGCGCTCTGTTTCGCGTGGGCCCTTTGTGTTTCTGGGACAGTGAAAAGTTACAGTTTGAAACGACAAAACCTCTAGTGTTTTTCAGCAATCTTTTGCCTAAGGTGCTGCACTGAGTGAGCGCTTCCCTGTGCTTTCCTGGGAGCTCCCAGTGGTTGCAGCAGGAAGGAGCTGTCAGCAGAGCACATCAGAAATCCCTCTCCTCTCTTCAGCCTGTTTTTAGGATTCCTACCACATGGTGCTTGTTAATCTCTGAGCAAATAGCAAACATCACCACTTTTCCTGTGTGTTTGGGAAGTGGGTGTACAAATATACTTATTCCAAAGCACGTAACTGCCATACTTACTATTCATTGCTGATCTGAGAGATAAGCAGGAGTTTTCCAATGGAGTGGATTTTCCTTTGCAGAATCTTCCTGACGTACAGGTTCTAAAGGAAATTATATTTGCGGGGACTGAAGAGCATCAGTATCAACATTCTGCTAAGTGGCACTTCCAAAGATGTGTTTAAGACCATAATGCTGAGAAATATAAAACTCTCTCAACGCTTATTAAAACCTCTGTCTTTCTGGAGCTGACCTACAAACAGCAGGTGAATGTTAAACTTCAGCTGGACCACAGAATGGTTTGGGTTAGAAGGGACCTTGAAGATCATGTAGTTCCAACCCCCCTGCCATGGGCAGGGACACCTTCCGCCAGACCAGGTTGCTCAAAGCCCCATCCAGCCTGGCCTTGAACACCTCCAGGGAGGGGGCATCCACAGCTTCTGTGGGCAGCCTGTCCCAGTGCCTCACCGCCCTCACAGTGAAGAATTTCTTCCTTAAAATTAATCTAAATCTTCCCTCTTTCAGTTTAAAGCCATTACCCCTTGTCCTATCACAACATGTCCTTGTAAAAAAAACCTCTTCGGCTTTCTCATAGGCCTCCTTTAGGTACCAGAAGGGTGCTGTCTTTCCTATCTCTGATGGCTAGACAGAGTGCAAAGGAGAACAGAAGTTTGAGCTTGGCAACTGCACCTTGGTTTGCAAGAGGAGTCAGTGGGCACTGCTGGGACTTAGCAACCAAGCATTCAACTTCTGGTGTGTAGCTCACTTGCCAGATTGAGGCTGAGTGCTCTAGAGAAAGAGGAAAAATATTAAATATTATGCACACATATACAACAAGGATGCAATATATTAACTCTTTGCTCTTGGTCATAAGATCTTGCTTGCTTTCTCGAAATATGCCAGGACTGTTCAGGATAGGCGTGACCCTAACCCTTCCTGCAGCGCATTGCCATACTCTTCAAGTTCCAACTTGAAACAGGAAAAGAAGTGCCATCTTTATGCAATTTAGGAAGTTAACTTGGATTCGTTGTTGAATTAGTGCAGTTGCATGCCTCTAGAGGAGATCTGTTTTGTGTCTACTGGGATCCTGGTGCTGAGAATGGAACTGTCTGGTTTTGACGCATTGGTTGGTTAAACCACTCTACGGAGAACTCATAAATATATCCTAAAGGGGAACTCCCGAAACAAGTGGAACAGTGATCAAATACAGGATAATGTTGCTTTTCTTTATGTGCTTTAAAAGTTTTACATTCTTTTATGTGTTTGACTTTGAGGCAGTAAATTGTAATGACTCTCATTGATATGAATGGTGATCAGAGATACATTCCTATAACAAGCTAATTTTCGGCAACTTTAGAGCCCAATGTGAAAGAACCAGTAAATATGAGTAGCCTGGGCTTGAGTTTCCCCTTTTACATGCTTAGGTCTTCATGTTCAGAAAAATTCCCATGATTCTAGGCTGGCCTGAGAAAGGAAATCTTCCCCAAATTAGGGGCCAGATTGGAAAATGTGGACCTCAGTTTGTCTCTTCCACTTCTCTGGACTATAGTAGAGCAAAATTTGTTAAAGAAACTGACTGTGTGAGCTCAGAAGACCTGAGGGATAGTATGAAATTAAGTTAGTTGTAAAGAGAAAAAAAACCTTGCTTACCTGTGTGCTAAAGCCACATCACTGTTCAGGAAATCGCGTTAAAATGAGCTTAAATTTAAGGTTATGCATTAGTCTCACTGTGTGCTAAACAGTCTTCTTGGAGAAGAAGGCACTTCTGAACAGAAGCCTTAATTAACATGTTGCAATCCTGGGATAAAAACTGCTGTAGAAACAGAAACCAGTAGTAATGGTAATACCATCCTCAATACATTTGAATCTTCTTATTTTCCATGATTTTACCTTAAATGTACATCAAGCCTCTTTTAAAAAAAAAAACCACAAATAGTCAAATTTAAACACAGAGCAGCTCTTTAATTGGAGTTGTGTTTCATGAAACATGTGTTCTAAATATCACAAAATAATTGCAGATGTGTTGCCAGACTGCGTGAAAATTCATATAACTTCTCCCAATGAATGACCAAAATAGCTATGCAAGTGCTTTTGTTATATATTTCGAAAGCTGTAAGAGCAAAGCTGCAATCCCAAATGTCATACTTATTTTTAAGTCCTTTATAGTACACAAGGGACAGAAAGAATATCTTGAGTATTTATTTCAATGAGCGTTTAAATTCAAACTCTACCTTGACTCTGCAAATTAATAGCAGTGCTTCTATATAATTTATTTTACATATATGTTATTAGTTTCCCCTTTTCCTTATGAGGAGTTTTTAATTTCCTCTCTTTTTGTATGGACTTAAATTCCTTATTTAAGTAAACATGCGAGTATTAAGTATGTGATTTACATGCACAGCAGAAAGTTGGTGTATCCATGGGTTTTGGTGATGCTTTTTCTGGACTTACATAAGTAAGACCTGGCCTTATTCCTGTTAATATAAAAAGCTTTGATGGGGTAAGTTTATGGTGAAGTAAAGACTGCAGTAGTAGTTAAATGCAGTTTAGAGCTTTACTGGCAGGTTCTCCATGTACTTTGAGGAAAGAGTATGGAAAACACATGCTCACCTCAGTAAGCTTGGCTCAATGTTCTGCAAGATTTTTGTTTGCTTTCCCCTCCAAAAGAAATGGTTTCCCCTGCTCCTCTACAAACCCCTGTAATTCCCTTACTTTCCTCTGACAACATTTCTTGCTTGTTGGCTAAACAGTGTCCCACAGAGTGGGGCTGCAGAATTGCCACTAATCATACAACCCTTTGGGGATCCAGAAAGGCCACTGATGTTCTCCTGTGTCCAGACCGATCAGTAAATGGGCAGTGAGACGTCTAGTCACGCTCAGAGTGACTGGAGGAACTTTGCTTCGCTTTTCTGCTGGTGGATCTGCCCCTGTGTCTTTTCTGGAGGAAGAGAAATGTGGTGGGGTTGTTGCTGCCTGTGACAGCAGATAGCCCGAATTGTTCCCATGCTTGGTAGGGCCCCGCTGGGCTGAGATCTGTGCTGTTGCTGACTAGCGAGGTGGCTGTGTGCCCAGCACTAAGTCATGCAGCAAACTGGAAGAGTGACCCTTCTCAGCTTGCACTCTTCGAGTGTCTGACACTGCAAAGTGTAAACCCTGTCGGGACTTCCATCTTGAGGTCACCCTGAGCTCTTGGACGAGTCTGATAGTATTGATCTGCAGCATGCTTAGCCGCCAGAGAACTAAACATGTCCAGGAACTTTTGTGGGCACAGACACTCTGTCTCTGGTTTTCAGATCGTCTTTGTCATTGTTTCGGATCAGGACAAGTACTACCCTCCTGGTTCGGTTTAATGGTCAGCCAATGGTAAGAACCATTTCTTGGAGGTTTTTTGGGTGCAGTGTCCTTGTTCTGGAAAGGACAATTGCTTGCTAATAGGGGCATGAAGTACTCTAGCACTGGCCTGCATGTCAGAGGAATGAGGCCTGACAAGGTGGAGAATCAGATAAAAGAACATCTGGAGGGATCTTCAAAATTGGTTGTAATACTAAACAAAGGCTGGACAGTTAGAACTAAGTCAGTAGGTGTGGGTAGCATTTATTTGCAGGTTTATCCTCTGGTTCTCAAAGGCTGCAGAAGTCAGGAAGGTCATAAGAGGTTTAGAAGAAGTTAAAGAAGAAGTTTCCAAAGAAGTTGCTTGCATTCACATTGTAATGTTATTTTCTTGGTATATTTAACTGTCTCCTAAGTGTTAAAGTTTACCTGTGTCTGAAAGGGATTATTTTCTCCTTTGCGGTCACTTCAAATCTTCAAGCGGTGCCTTTACCTGGCAAGAACTGCAGATGGGAGTGCAGGGTACAGCTCTAACTAATTTTGAGCAGAGCTTTTTAAACATGAGGTGGGAAGTAATAGCTGTGGTACGCAAAGTTTATTACTTTGCAATTGCAGAATAGTTGTTAACATTGGCATTGCAGTGCTCATACTCTGAGGAGAGGCTCTCTTCCTTTCCTTTCCAGTGTTTAGAATTTACCACGGTGATCTGCATACTTGGCTGTCATGACTAGTGTACCAAAATTGTTCCATGCCTCTATGTAATTCTAGTTATTTACTTGCTGCTGCTTCTGCTTGTTTCTTCTCTTCATTTGACATTTGAAAGGATTGCTTTTTTTATCAGCCTTTTGTTTAAAACACTTATCAGTCATGCGACTGACTTCAGTCTTAGGTGATGATGTGGTTTAATCCTGGTATGGAGCTAAGGCCCATGCAGCTGTGCTCTCACTCCACCCCATAGTGGGATGGGGGAAGACAATGAGAAGGGCAAAAGGGAGGAAACCTGTGGGTCAATGTGCAGTTGACAGGCAAAACCTCTGTGTGCAAGCAAAGCAAAGCAAGGAGTCCATTCACTACTTCCCCTCGGCAGGCAGGAGTTTGGCCAGTGCCAGGAAAGCAGGGCTCCATCGTGTTACTAACGGGTACTTGGACAGACAAATGTAACGCCAGACATCCCCTGCTTCGTCCATGCCTGCCCCCTCCCTACTTTTATTGCCGAGCACAATGTCATATGGTATGGAATGTCACTTTGATCAGTTGGTGTCAGCTGTCCTGGCTATGTCCCCTTCCACGTCCTTGTGCAACCCCAGCCTCCTTGCTGGTGGGGTGGTGTGAGAAAGAGAAAAGGCTTTGACTCTGTGTAAGCACTGCTCAGCAATAACTACAACATGCTTGTGTTATCCATACTGGTCTGGTCTCAAATCCAGCACACAGCAGCGTAAGACCTGCTATGAAGAAAATCAGCTCTATCCCAGCCCAAACCAGTACAGATGACCAGCCCTGGGGAACTGCCTACCCTGCTTGTCTATGGGTGGCGCCTTGCTCGGTGTTTGCAAACGATACTTTCCTTGGAATAAATTGTAGCTCGGAGAAGTGTCTTAAAAACTCCAGTGGTGTGGCAGCTTCCTTCTTTGTGTGCCCTGTTACAAGCTGACTGCTGGCTTTGATTGCTACGCCTTTCTCTCCATCAGAGTCAAGGATATGCTTGCCTAGCACAAACTCCTTATTCTCTCCTTTTATGTAAAAGCACTGTATTAGAGATGCCCTCTTCTCCCCTCAGACTCACAAGTGTGTTTCAAAGACGTAATCTTGCTAAGAGAATCAGGAGTGTGAACAAGACAATACCAGGCAGATTCACTGTGATTGTATTATTTGCAAATTCGCAAGGCTGGCTTTTTTATTTTTTTACATCCCTCCTTTTCATTATTCAAACTGCTCGTTCTTTGCTGAATGAGCTACATTTTAGCACATCTAAAAATAATTTGCAGAATTTATGTTTCAGGAGGATGAATACTTACTGCAAGTTAATTTTTCATGGAAGCACTTACATATCTCAGTATATGACTCGGAATGGGGTTCAAACAAACTCTCATAAACGAGATTTATTTTACCATTTAACTGTAATAAAGTTGTGCGTTGAAATGTACTGTCTAAGTCACACACAAAGAAAAGGGATACATATTAATCCTCGATATTAAATCCCTGTTTTTATTCGGTTAGTGTTAGAGACTTCTCACTTACTTTTCAAATGCTGCATTTATCCAATTTCAGAATAGATTGTTTTTCACTGGGAAAGAGAAATGTGATACTTGTTTAATCCATTTCTTCTAAATTTCCTGAAAACTTAATCTATTAACAAAATAAGAACTTCCACTGTCTCTGTGCCCTTAACCTGAGTAATTTAGACAGACTATTCAAGGATATGTAAAATCACGTTTTTTTGGCCTCGTGTATGCACAATAGTAAAAATGACACTTTTATTGTTGAAATAGACTTATGCTGTACTGTGTGAGCACTTTAATAACAGAAATGTTTCCAAAGAAGTAAAATATGAACTCGCATTCTTTCTTTTTCAACTATTTCATATTTTGAATTTTAATTTAGAGCAATTTTAGCAATTACTCTCTTTGTAAACTTGATCTTGCTTTTGTGGCCTCCCGGGTATTGTGTACTTCCCAAGCTTTAATTAAGAGGTTTTCTTTCCACTGTACCACAATATTTGGTCTCTGCTACAAAACGGAAGGCAAATGAGGCCTCTCAGAGGTCGGGCTAGCTGACTCCTGTCAGAGGTTGGAGTATGGTCGACGTGTCACAACTGCTGGATGTACACTCCAGAAGTGAGTTTCTCTAGAATCAAGGGTGAGACCAATTAAGTCAGCCAAATCCTTCTGAGAAATTACCCGCTGGGGAAGAAGGGAATATGGGGAATGAGTTTAGGTAAATCCTCTTTTAAAGTTATGCTATCCAAATGCCAAGAAACCTGGGAAGGTGTCCTTCTTTGGAAGATGGGTTTGCTTACCTCTGCAGGAGATGATTTGTGAGAGTTGGTTATACATAGCAGGAGACTTCTAAAATTTATATGAGTGAAACCCAAGAAAGAGTAATAAATCTTTTCCTTGTTGCTTAAACAATACCGGTACTAGATTATAGCTAGTTCTTAGTGTGATTCACTTGGAGGGTGAGTGATGGTTAGGTTGCACCATGCCTGTGTGTAAAATGCTAAGCACGTGGCGTTCTTTGGAATCCTTTCATCTGTCCTATTTTGCACATAAGAGATAGGTGTAAAGGATATATAAAATCCTTACTATTCTTCTGCAGTTCTCCAAGCTGAACAATGTTTCTGGGATCTTCAATACATTCCACCAGCTTTTTTTCAGATACAAAATACAGATATTTAGTCCTGCACGGCAGTACAGCTCATAGAAGTTTGTTACTTACCCATTGATAATACCTATGGAGAAGTCATAGTAAACAGAAAAGTCCTCCATCCCCCCTTCATGCATAATCAGCTTATAAACACACCTAAAGGTCAGCATTGTTTTCCTCCTGGGCAAAGTTGTTTACTAGGTGAAGAAGAAATTTCAGGTTTGCAAGTCAAAGCCTTTGAAAGCTTCGCCATAGGCAGTATTTCCTCATCATACCTTGTACTGCTATTCTTTAATTTAAAATGCAATTAAATCCTACATGAGGACCCGGAGATTGTTACCTTTATGTCACTGCCTTCGGTGCAGTTGTACAGCCAGAAAGCCCAGACTGTAAAGAAAAAAGGGAAAAGGAGGCAGCCATGGTGCTTTTTAGTTTAGAACTAGCTTTTCCAAGCATAACACTTTGTGTCTCACTATTTTTCTCCAAAAATTTGAATTTTGCAATAAAAGACTCCTACAAATTTGAGAGAGGAAGGAATTATTTTCACCAAAAATGTTCAGAGTGAGTGATGCAACAGGGATTGTGGAGAACTGAGAAACCCTTTTTTTTACTGTGTAGTGAAGGAGCATTCGTCTTCTCTTTAATGTTTGTTTGTGGTCTATTGCAGCCATAGCAGGCTTTTTTCCTGTGTTCTGGAGGACTCCTGGTGTTGATATGGTCATGACTGGTTCTCTCAACTTGTCAGCTGGCAATTCATGTCTCAGTTTGCAGGTGTAAGTCAATGAGAGAGAAATGAGAGTAAGATCATTTGCTGTTGAGAAGAAATTGGCATCTTTCTCATTTAGCTCTTGCCCCGTGATGTCAGTGTATGCAAAGGATTATAGTTACAGTGACCCTGCAGTGGGCAAGTGACCAAAAGGAACTGAAATCTGAGACTGCTGTTGAAGTTTATCCTTTTGAAGCCTTCTCTCAGTCTGTACTGTTGCTGTGCAAATACTTCTTTCATTCTAGGCCTGTTCTTAATTTTTCTACTGTTGAAGCAAGTGCTGAGCACACCTGACCTCCAATCCTAAACTGTAGTATCTTATTTAACAGACAGACTAGTATTAGCTCATAAATGCTGTATCCAGCCCCGCTCCCCTCTCCTATCATTTAACACCTTTTATCACATTGGGAACCTCTTGGTAGTGATTAATTAGAAGGATAAGGAGGGAGGTGTGGAGCTGTCTCTGGTGTGAGGCCAAAGCTGCCACCTCCAGCTGATGAGAGACGCCTGCTGGAGTCCAGTCGGTTGGCAGAGCAATACTGGTCCATTTTGCCCAGGCAGGGAGGGGCCTGATGCTGAAGGCAATGTAAAAACTCTGCTCTAGGCGTATGAGCCGGACTGCAAAGGTGCTGTTACCTGTTCAGTGTGTGCATTTTAGATGAGGGCTCATTAAATCACGAGTGATCCTTTGCAACGTCCCCGTCTTTAATGACAGAGCTACCTAAATGCTGTGGTCGTGCTACCAGAGAGGGATAAGATCTGGATTGTCAGCTGATGAGTGTGACGTGTCCCTTTAATTAAGCAATGAAGGTATTTGTGGATTGACTTAGATGGGAATTCACATGGATAAAAACAGGAGAGCCTTTTATTTCCATTGCAATACTACTTTGAAACAGAATGTCCTTTTATCGTATATTTTCCTTTCACAGAGGTACTCCATGATTCTTGAACTTGCATTCATTTTGTGCTTTGACCACTGTGAGGTTTTAAATCCATTTGTGCCCCAGAGCAAGAAAATATTTTGATTCTATTCAAGAAAGCCTGTCAACAATGAAGCATCAAGAGAGTTGTTTACTCTTTCAATGATATATTTCTTCTTTATTTCAGTATCTATGCGCATCCAGTTTAAAATGTAAAGCTGTTTATTGTGCAAGTCATGGAATTCTTTAGGATTTAAAAAAAGGGAAACATGTCAAATAACAAAGCAACGCTTCCCAAGTGCTTATCTGGCAGACTGGAGAACCCTGATATTTCACTTGAATCGACTGTTTAAATGAGCAGTTTAATGACAGTCATTATTTGTGCAAGATTTGCTTATGTAGCAACTTGAGTATTTGTACAAAGAATAGAAGCTTGATGAAACAGAGTTAAGAAATGCATGCAAGCAAAATTAGATCTGTGCCAAGCCATCTTGTTTCACATTTTCTCCATTAGAAGATGAACAGTTCTTCCATAAATGGAGACGTTCATATTGCTTAATAGGGAAGAAGTTAAAAAGAGCCCCTCTGCATTTTAATTGGGTTAATTACACTCTAGGAAATGTCTGAAGTCTTCTTCCTGTTTAGTCCATCTGAATATAAGAATCTGCTTTTCTCCGGCATGCAGGTTTCTATTTACAGACAAAACTCCTTAAAATGATGCAGGAAATGTCTGTACTTGCTAAAGAGTACTTGATAGCAGAGCTTCCACAGTCACAACTTTCCGTGTTAACAGGGGATAGGACACATCTTACCTACAGTATCTGCACTCTGTATGCTTCTATCTAACGGGCCTAAATTATCTGACTTGTTGTAGATGCATCTCACTTAAGTGTAGTCCATAGTAGCGCCTACTTATCTCCAAGGAGCATGATGAGATTCTAGGGAAAGCTTCTCAAATCTAGAATTTTGCAGTGTCAATTACAGAATGGTAGGGGTTGGAAGGGACATCTGGAGATCATCTAGTTCAGGCCCCCGGATGCAGAATATGAAAAAATAGTAATTGAATGTGCAGTAGGCAATGGTGCAGTGTTTTGTCAAGAGAATTGGTTGATATATATACCTTCGTTGGGATAATATTTTCTGAATTGTTTGCATTTGAGTATTCTTGCATTCACTTTGTGTTCTGGTAAGTACATTTGTCCAGAAAAATGCTTGTATAACTGCTGGACTGTTTATGCAAAATAGCTATAGAAAGATACCCAGAAGTAATGCCGTGTGATCTAGACTGTAGAATATGAGTTGCCTGTAATGAAGTGTCTAGAAATGTATTTATAGACCGAGAGTTATATACTAACATTTTTTCAGCAATGATTTTTAATACAAAATAACTTCAATGACTAGTGTGGTGTATTCATGGGCAACTGAAGAATTACACTGAATAAATTGAGTCCCATAAATGGTTTCCCTACTCTAGCTATAAACAACACAAATATTAAAATATCTTTGGCAGAATACAAATAGACATTTACATTAAAGTTAACAGTCTAATCAGGAAGAGAACTCAGGCCATACAGTAAATTATCACTAATGCTATTTACTTCTGTGTTTGTAGAAGTCTTGGCTTTTACATGCAACACCATTTTAGTAAAGAATATTTAATTCCTGGGGAATATAATATAGATAGATGTACGTATTTGCATATAGGAGATTATTTTGTTACACGAAAATGGGTAATATAGATATATGTGCATCATACAAGGTAGCCACTTTACTGAGACTTGAGCTATAGCTCACATGTCCCCTTGCAATTACAGCTCTCTTAGCTGAAGACATTTCTGCATTAACTACTTTTTTCCCCCTCTTGTCCTTCACCCTTGAGGGTTTTGCTGGATGTGGTGCTCCACAACCTTATTTCTATTGAAAGAACAGGATAGAATAACATAATTAACCAGTGTGCTTTACAGATCCAGCTTTTATTGAAAGGACAGTGTTGGTAAGGCAGTGTGACTGGAACCGGGAGTGCTTCAGGGTCATGGTTTTATCAGCCGCATGCAGAAGAGGATGTGTGCTCCAACCCTGCCAGAGCTCCAACGCCCGGGGTAACGCATCTAGGTCTGCTTAGTGCTACTTGCCATCATGACTTCTTTGGTGATGCAGAGCTGGTTGACCTTGTTTCCAGTGCTACGCTGACGTAGTTTTCTGCGGCCCGATTTAATACTTGGTGATATACTGCAGTGTGCTGTGCTGCACAGGTTGCCGGGGAATGGTGTGAGAATTGCCCCATGGCACTGTGTTGCGCTGTATAGACACAGGAGTTGATTTGTAACAGAGAATAAGATAGAAGCAGTTAAAGCACGATAATCTGCAGCGTGTCTTTAGCCCATGGACCTCTTCCTGCGTAGATCTCAGCAGGATGTAGAAACTTATTCCAAGCAGACACAACTAGTATGTATTGACTAGGAAAAACGTACTGTATTACTGATGGAGAGTCATGGCTCTCAGAGGGTGGCTCCGCTGTTGGAAATTACGGTATAAAGCAGTGAGCAAGTGCAAGTCTGCTCACTCAGGGGTTTTATGATGACTAGTCACGATTTGTTTTTTAAAGTATTATTAACGTGACCTACCACTACTTGATTTATGTTTGTTTTGCAGAACAAACAATGCATGAACTCGCAACAGTATGAATCCTTGCCACAAATATGCGTGTGATGTTCTCCAGAATCTTTTGTTACAAATTGCGATTTGGTTGAAAATCAAATTAGGCGATGAGCTTGCATGGAATTCTGTTCCTCTGGTTCATAAGCCTACAAAGAAAACAGATCAGTGGCATTCCAGTTTAGTTTCACAGCCAGATCAATTATGAAAATGTTGCCGTGTCAGTGAGGCTGCTTTGACTCAAGGCCACATTCTTATCCTCCCACACTAGTAGTCTGATACAGATGATGAACACGAATAAAAGATCTCTACTTTGAGGGGGCTGTTGTGCTCAAAGATTGTTCATCTTCAAATTCTTTCTTCGCCACCAAAGTATTTGAACCTCAGGTTATTCTGAGAGATTATTTTTGTGCGATCACTAGCATCTAAGTCTTTCTTTGAAATATATTCATATTTTCAGAAAAGAGCTTTGATGCGATGTAATTCTAAAGAAACCCACATGCAGGGATTGATTTTTTTTTAGGCACGTTTTCACAGATTTCCATAAGCATGAAGTGCAATTTGCCATAGCTGTGATACTATGATGATATTTCCATCTAAGGAAAGTTTTTATTTTTAAGGTATAAAAACAAAATAAAAAATGTTGGGTGAAAGGAAGAAGAATTTGTCCAGCCTGGTTTAAGATGCCAGCTGTAAGAGGTTACTCTCCTACCTTTTTGTTATTCCCCTTCCTTCTGTATAACAAACAACATATGGTTTTGCGACTTGTCTCTTTCTTAGAGAAGAGTGAAGTATGGCTTCTTCAGAGCAGGATTGCTCTGATATTAGTGGATAGAATTGGGCGATTGGGATATAGGGAATCCATCACATGACCTACGTTGTGATGCTTTATAGTGTCCTCTGCTCAGGTTTGAACAACAGCCTAATACACCACAGTGATATCTGGACAGGAGGAAGTAGCCTCAAAAGACAATTCACTAGAGAGAAGTAAAACTTAATAAATATTTGCTGGCTCCGGCTAAGCCGATTTAAGTCTTTGCACTGAAATGATTGCCTAGTTCAAGACATTTTTGCTAGTAAAAAACCAAAAAAAGCTTATCTGAAACAAAGTGTAGTGAACAAAACAGTATATTCTAGAAGTAGTCTCTGTGTTTTCAGTCTGACAAAATCTTTTGAAATCCTTTGAAAATATGAAAGGACCATCTAAGGATATTCCCTGATGGCTTTAGTGGTGGCTGACCTCTTCAAACTTGTGGTGAGCTGGAGAAATTGAGAAGCTGAATTCACAGGATTAGTGTGTCTGGAAAAGTTGGAACAATGGAAGTTCATTAAAGTCAAAAGATAGTTTTGTTTTCTGGATTCAGTTTGAGCTTGAAAGGAGCTTGTGAGCTTCAAAATCCTGTGGAGGTTTGACAGCTCAGAATGCAGTAAGCTAAATTTGTTGTAAAAATTATTTCTTTTGGCAGTAACACTGATCTATGAATATTAATGATTCAACTTAGCATACATTAGAATTCTGTGGATGGCATCCACAGGAGCTCTGTAGAGGCTCTTCTCTATCTCACCATCCATGAAACGTAATTCTGGTTCAAGGGAGGAAAAACATAACAAAGCCTCTTTTGCCTGTCTATGAATCACTTGACTCATGGTTGGCTTTCAGCTGTACAACACTCCCCCTAACCTGTTGGGAGCTGAGACGCATTTCCATGCAAGCCCCATAGCTGGCATTCACAAACAATAGGCTTGATATGTGCTGCCATTATGCCTTCTTGAGTGGACGCAAGGGAAAATCTGTTCACTGCCAAACACCTGCTTTCTCTGTATTTGCACTGAAGGAACTGCTGCTGCTAACATATGCAAGGGCTATAGTATCAACATCTTCTTTAAACTTTCAGTATTTTGAGGAGGCAGGAATAAAACTAAGGTTCTGGTTATGCTCCAAAACATGTAATAATCTTAGATCCTCCCAAGGACAAGAAGTAAGTGGAGTGAGGGCATAGCAAGTGAGAGGTAGAGAAGTTCTCAAATAGACACGCTCATTTGGCAGCTAATTGTGGGATTGTTCAGAATGCCATTGCTTCTGGCAGTAGTAATGCAGAGCTCCGCGTGGACAGGATCCTGGATGGATCCTAGGAGCAGCTGCTACACAGAAGAAACAAATTTGATGACGGAATGGTTGGGGGAGAAATAACAGCTGGCAGCTCCATGAGTGCAGGTGAGCTGGATGCTGAGGGTGGCAGCCAGGCAGGTGAGTGGCTATTACCGCATAGACAAGGGGCCCAGAGACAGTGATTGGGATCAACCTTGGTTCAGTGTTTGCCCGGAAAGTCCATGGTGATAATGCAGGTCCCAGGTCAAGCCAAAAAGTCAGGTCAGTGGGCAAGAGTCAGGATTAAGAAGGTGTGAGACTAGACAGGGGTGAAGAACAAGACTTTCAGCTTGGAAGCTGCTCCTAAGGGAAGAAGGTAACCTGTGCTGAGGTTTCTTCCAGCTCCTGCTCACCAGCTCTTAACAAGCTGATACTGAGTGTAGGGAGCTAAACTTCTACAGCTAGAAGGGTCTGGTATCAGAATCATAGAATAGGTTGCGTTGGAAGGGACCTTAAAGGTCAATTAGTCCAATACGCAGGGACATCTTCCACTAGATCAGGTTGTGCAGAGCCCCATTCAACCTGATCTTGAATGTTTCCAGGAACAGGGCATCTACCACCTCTCTGTGCCAGTCCTTCACCATGCACACTGTAAAAATTTTCTTCCTTATATCTAGTCTAAGTCTCCCCTCTTTCAATTTAAAGCCTTTGCTCCTTGTCCTATTGCTACAGGCCCTATTAAAAAGTCTGTCCCCATCTTTCTTATAGGCCCCCTTAAAATACCTAAAGGCTGCAATAAGGTCTCCCTGGAGCCTTCTCTTCTCCAGGCTGAGCTTTTCTTCACAGGAGAGGTGTTCCAACCCTCCGGTCGTTTTTGTGGTCTTTCTCTGGTCCCACTCCAGCAGGTCCATGTCTTTCCCATACTGAGGAGTCCAGACCTGGATGCAGGCTCCAGGTGTGGTCTCATCAGAGCAGAGGGACAGAATATTATGTTCATTAGGTTGGATGTCTAAGAAATAATATTTCGGGCTGTGCCAGCTTGTTGGAAGTCCACAGTCTTCACCTCATCTCACAATGCAGCCTTTGATTCTCCATGTGTGTATATGTATGTATACATATAAACATACACACACGGGATACACTGAAAAGTGTACTTGTTTGAGTTTGTATTTATTTGTTTGTGGCCATATGTTAAAATGCGTTACTAATCTTCAGGTTAAATATCAAATCATAATGTAAAATTAATCTTTTCTGTATTTTTAAATTTCTCTTTGTTTTGGTAGATTCAACAAGTGTGAGGAGTGCTCCAAAGGAAATAACCAGAGAGGGAAATAGCATTACCTAAGTGCAAGACTGATAACATAGGAAAAAACAGTGCACAAAAAACCCCTAATATCACAGTGCAGGTGCTCACAGCAATATCTGCTGTAAATCATAGCAGACTAATG
This sequence comes from Buceros rhinoceros silvestris, assembly GCF_000710305.1. Classification (NCBI taxonomy): domain Eukaryota; kingdom Metazoa; phylum Chordata; class Aves; order Bucerotiformes; family Bucerotidae; genus Buceros; species Buceros rhinoceros. The sequence goes on from NW_010423021.1 coordinate 118,406, forward strand.
GTCTGGTCCTGTTTCCTTATTTAGGCAGTTGTCATTCCAAATGTCTGCCTATCCGTCTGTCCAATCTTAATCAATATTCAGGAGTGAGTCATATGGATTAGTCATGTAGGTATGAATTAAGTGTGGTTACCACAAACGTGTTGTGTGAAATACAAGGACAATGTATGGAAAGGCAGAACTTTGATGTTGGAGGGTTTCTTTGCCTTGGAAGAGGGACGTTGTTCTCCATAATGAGTTACCAACCTGTTAAAGGCTTAGGCAGTCCTGGGAACAGTCATTAACAATCTGTCTGGGTAGGGAGGCGGTTTGGAGGAAGCCCAGGAAATATTAGCATATCCAAAGCAAGCAATAGTGCTCTGCTGTTTGAGAGCAGGAAGCCTCCAACCCTTCCTAACCGGGCTGCTCTGTGCTGGAGGAGAGGTGGGAATGCACGTGGTGTTTGCACCTGAGCGGTCTCAGAGGGGAATATGGTCAATAAAAGACAAAAAGTCTGTCTAGCCCTGAATCTCTTATCTGTGAAGGTTTATGACAAAGCTGAGAATTGTATGCTAGCTTATTAGAGTTAATTGATGTGCAAAGTAGACGGAGCCGACTGTTGTACCTTCTCTGAAAACTCAGAGGATGGGAGGGTTTTTTTGGTGGGGGACAGGGACTGGGTCCTGTGGACAGAGACCCAGGAGATAACTACATTCAAATTGCAAGACTGGTCTAAGAACTAGTAATGCAAGAATCTGGAAGATAAAAGTGACTTCCCTTGGTACACGATGTGAGATATTTAGGAGTGTGCCTGAACCTCAGGAATCCAGAGAGTCTGGGGCAGCAATTCTAGAGGGGAAAAAGCAATTTGAAAGTAGTAAAACTTTCATATTTATCTGGTCTCATAGTGGTTTTGCTCTGCCAGTCTCAGTTATCAAATCAAGGACTGAGGAGGATAGTTGAGCTGAGAACATCCTGTTATGAAATTTAATAAGTACTGCTAGTACTATTTCATCCAGAAAGGCTTCCACTTACTGTGAAGGAATTACATTCTCTGCCCTCTCTCTATGTCTTTCTTTCCAACAAACATCAGAGTAGTTTGCCCACTTTTTTTTAAGGCATCTTAATGTGTGAGCTACAGTCGGGAATTGCACCTTAATATGATTTTAATTTGTGTTAACATAACTGAAAGGGTTTGGCAACCCTCAGCAACCGAGCATCATGAAAAGGAAAGGAATACATTATAGGATTATTCCACCACTTCTATTTTATTTACATTTTTTCCATTTCCTGTTTTCTTAAGCAATATCCAAAACTCTCATAAAAAGCAGAAGATAGTAACTAATTGGATGCTAAGAAAAGATTTTATCCCTTTTTATCACAAGGCTATAAAGCACAATGTTTTAATTGCAGGCAAAAAAGCATAGCTGGAAGCACCAGCCAGCCTAGCGCTGTCAGAACTGTTTCTGTCTATAAACGGTTGGCTTTAAGCAGAACACCAAAGATGACAAAACTCAGGCATCGTTTTAGGCAGCTGCTGATCCTGAAAGTAAGATACCAAACATCTGCTTCTGGCTCGTTAGCTTACACGTTACCTTGATGTGGGGAGAAAGATGTTTGCTTGTTATATTTTCCCCTACAGCTTTAGCACCAGGTATTATGGATTTGCCTTTTTTATGCCTGTTCATACACAAAGGTGACATGCAAATTTGATGTTTTCTATTTAGATCTGCTGCCTAACTGAGAATAATGGTTCAGTATCGAAATGATGCTTTCACCCACTCATTACCCTCCAGATACTCCTCCAGTAGTCTTCTTGTCTTTCCCAAAAGTCACTGGCAGAGTCCTAGGTCAGTTTATTGTGGGACAAAGAACCATGACACATGTTCTCTGAAGTCCACGGAACACATGCTAGCTGAGACAGATTGTCCCTCAGATGTCCCAGTGAAGACACTCGGGTGCTCTGCCTGGCCTGTAAGCCCCAAGGGTGCCCCCAGATCCCCCAAAGCATGTCCCTGCTGCACATCAGATGGCAGCTTTCCTCCAGACCTCTTTCACAGGCCCATGCAGAATTGTCTTGGGAGGCTTTTCTAATGCTTCTGTGTCACACCTGGTTGTTCAGTGGGGAACCCAACTACCTTCCAGACTGCATGATGCAGAGCACCTGATCTATCGAGGTGCTGCCATCTCTGCATTGTTTTCATTGCTGCTTGCTGTAACAGAGTAAGAGAGAAAACTGGCTGTTCCAGTAAGCATGATGGGAAGAAAGATTAAATCAGTTCTGTGAGGTCAGCTGCCTGAAGTACTGCTACAAAACGTCCACTGGACACACACGGATTGTGAGGGATATCACTCTTGTACTTCAGGGCTTTATCAGTCATGAGGGTTCCAGCTGCTGAAGCCAAATTACCTGGCAATGTTTTGAACTCCATTTTTGGCACGACAAAGTACCTTGTCCTTTCAGCGTACCCCGGGTATGATACTCATGCTTTTGAATTTTTGTTCCTACATCCCATTCAACTAAGACACTCTGTCCTTCTGGTTCTCTTCCACCTTCTCTCAGCATGTTTAAAGTGTGACTCTTCTCTCATTAGAGAGGTGTGTCCCCTAAATGGAGGGTATGATAGAAAGGCTTTCGTACTTAAATCACTAAAGAGGGAGAAAAACAAGAATCTTTCATCAGAGCTCAGACTTGGGGAGTTCCTGTTAGTCTAAATCTCCTAGACATCCTCACAAATAGACAAGCTACCGAATATCTAACACGTATGTCCGTGCCCTTAATCTCTAAATGCAGTTCACACTTTCAGAAAAGTCTTGATTTGCTTATTGTCAAAGGAGTAAACTTTCTTTTGCCCCTGAGCAGGAAATGTGATCAGAACAAAGAAAATGGTGTTCTCAAAAAGCAAAACGTGCTTTTTCTTTCCTTCTCTGGACAACTTTCCCTCGCCTCTGCCTCTTTGAATGCCTGTGGCTCATTTAAAGGAGCAAGAAACAGCAGCCCTCCGCTAACAAAACGAAGTCTTACATAAGGACAAGGTTTTCAGCTTACTTCAAAGGATATCCACTAAATTTGTGGAGGTTGCTTATTTTCTGTGGGGGACGATATTGTCCCTTAATTAGGCTTTTCAAATGTAAATTCCCAGCAATGAAACATTTTAAGGATAAAAGAGTTTGTTTGTGGCATAATGCCTCAAAGTGTCAACAAATCTGAGTCTGTAATCTCCATATGTTTTGATTACTTGCTATCAGAAGAAGCTTCTTGCGAAGCAAAACTTTTTTTTCTTTTAACACTCTAGCTGCATCTACTCTAAACTTACACCTGGTGCCAGTACTCTCTTGCAACCGACATATGACTGTTTGAGTGGGAACAAAACCACTTTGACAGATGGGCATAAATTCAGGGGTGCCAAACAACCAGTGCCTGCACTAACTTTGAATGCTAACGGGCCATTCATACCCAGTAGCGTCAGAACAACAGCCTATTCACAGCTATTCTCCAGGTCATTAGGAGAGGAGAGGGAGAGCAGAACACGTAGTCAAATTAATAAACCTGAACGTTATGTTGTTGGTTTTAATGCTGTAAAAATAGATAGTAAATTAGAATGAATTGTCTAACATCTGAATTTAGAGACCCAAGTTATATAATGCATCGAAGGAAATCCTACATCTTCAGCGTAAGCAGCTCTTTATGGCCAGGCACTGAGAAACTCTGAAAGAAATCCAAAAGAAAATCTTCGCCCGGCATTTTACAAACAGCTTGTTTGGCTGCAGTAGGGGTTTTTGTAGTTTACTCAAGTTGTCTTCAAAAGCCATCCCCAACAGCGGACTGTTCCTAGCGATCAGCTGTTTGCACAGACGGACTCTGGCAGTTTTTTTAGGCGAGGAGACAGACCATCCAGTCCTCCTCGGTCGTTTTCTAGAGTGGCCTGTGCAATGAAGCAGGTAGGCAGCAGCAGTGCTCTGCAGCTGCTGTGTTAGTTCCACATGACTTTTCAAAGAACAATCTTGAAATGAAAGAAATTACACAGAAGATAAGTGGCTGTAGGAAGAACCAGCTCAGCTGGCTCACGTTCACATACCGCT
>NW_010423021.1:122562-131378 GCF_000710305.1 Buceros rhinoceros silvestris
ATACAGGCTTGCAGCTTGTGAATAAACAGTACCTCCTGCTCCCGTGAACTCTGTGCTGCTGGCTTTTATACACTGTACTCTGCGAGGATTTATTCCCTTTTTTTTGCAAGGAAAGCCTGAGACCTTGAGGGATGACAGTGTCCATCCTCCTATTTTTCAATAATTCCTTTCCATGCAGAGATATCAAGCCTCTTGGTAGGGGCTTTGGGTAAGGTAGCTTAACTCAGGGGAAAACATTTGGAAGGGAAAAGGCCTTTACCATCTAGGGCTTATTAACACGGCCAGAATTGCACGTGAGTCTTTGTGCTTGGTGTTTTTTCTTGGCTAGCTTCAAGCTTTCAAAAACATTTAGTGAAAAGGAAACACTAGGCTCAGGGGCTTAGATGGAATTTAGGACATCTGAATTGCTCTGAGAGTGTATAAAATAAGCTGGCTTTTATCTGGACTAAGGGGTTTTTTGACTCTTTTGGGGCATGATTGTTTTAGGATTTAATTTACAGTTTTGGCTACATGGCACAGATTTCATTTAACTTTCCCTTCAGGCACGTAGTGAAATCTGTTTATGACTGTGATTTTTCCAGCTCTACTCTAGGTTTGTTTCCAGGGCATAAGGGGTGAATGACACTTCCTGGCCTTCTACAGCTCTAAACTTAGAGAGTTTTTTTAATGGTGACCTCCTGTTGTGGCTCCTTCCTCCAAGTTTTCTGTGATATTTTTTCCATGCACATGTTTTTTCAATTTGGAAGAAGCGTATACTTCAGATTAAGGAACGGAGCACAAAAATAAATTCCCTTTCTGAAAGAGAAAGCATTTTTGAGATATTGTCCCCTCTTTAACATTCCCCCTTAATCCATATACAGTGTTTTGGCCATGCTGACTTGACATGCAGAGACCATGCTTGATTTAAAAGTTGCTATGAAAAAAAGAATGGAATTAAAATGTCAGTACTCTATTTTAAAAGGTATTTATAATTAGCAGCATAGATCATCAGAACACGGTTTTGGGAAAGACAGTGCCTATTCTGGTCAAAATCACAACTGATTTAACAGGTTAGAGTGGAAGGACAGTTTGGCTCACTTGAAAACGGGAGAGATCAGATTCATAATTATATTCAGTTAAAAGAATGACACTTTCTAAAGTATTTCTCTATATGATAAGATCATTGACCTCTGAGAAGTCCGTATGTATAGAAACATGCAGATTTCTCGAAGAATAGATAAATATACCCTGTTTTTTCTGGGCCTTGATCTGATAAATATTTTTATGTATTTAGTATGTAATACTTTAAGGAGAGCAGCCAACACAGCCTAGAGAGCTCTTGTGAGCACAGAGGAGCTACCGACCCCACTACGTACATCTTTTCCTGCAAAATAGCTTTTTGCATTCTGTTCGACATCTGTCTCACGGGGGAAAGGCAGGAAACAGGCACTCCAGTCCGGCAGAGGAGCAGCAGCACTGCTGCCCTGTTGCCTGGACAGGCGCAGGGAGCATGACGGGTGTTTGGCTGCTGTATCTTTCAGCTGCACACAAATGTAGGATGTCCTGCTCATTTCAGCTCCGTTAAATCCATGGTGGAGAACATAAGAGGGTGCTTTCTGCTTTGGGCCCTGACAGGCGAGCCCCGTACTGGATTTTTCTATGTACATAAGATATATTCTGGCCATGGCCCATGGGAATTGCAGATGAACTTTAAGGTTAGACTGAACCATGAAAATCATATGACCTGATCAATTGAGGACAACTGTTTCTCAGTTTCTAGTTTTAAGGTTTAAATCCACCCTTGGGGCAGGTGTTAGCCACATTTGAGAGAGCTCTGTGATGTGCTAAGACTCAGCACAGTAGCTAGCTTTTGGGGTTTGTATGTATGTATCTATGTATGTGCCCTTTAAGGGCTGTTGACTTTCAAGAATCTTTATTTTGAAAGACAGAGGAAATACTGTTAAATATTGACTTTCTCTTTAAATGCCAGGTGTTGTGAACCTTCCGTCTGCTGATCACTTCCTAGACAGATGCTTGAAATAAGGTATTAGCCCTTCCTACCTCTAAAATATTCCCCCTGCTTCTCTGCTCCTCCAGCCATTCTTCTCACCAGTCTGAAATTCTGTTCTATGTGCATACAGAAATATATGCTTAATTTCTACTTTCTACTGTTTTACTAAAAGTCTTGCTTTTTACTTAACCATTTCCCCGTCCTCTCAGATGTAAGAGCTGGTATGTTTGGGACAATAATAGAGATCAACTACTCCCCCCAAAGAACTAATGGATATAGAAAAACCTATGAAATTGTGGATCACGCACCAATTTTTTGCTGCAATGTATTATTTTTAGCAGTACCATTGTGATCTCTGAACTGCAGGAGATAGCCTTCAGACCGAATGCTTGCACAGTACAGGCAGCAGCTTTGCAGGAACCTAAACAGTCTCAGAAATGTGGCGGTATGGGTATTTACCTCCACACTCTTTGCTGCTCTTGGTGCTGATCTGTCACGGGGAGAGAAGGCTTGGGTTTTTTTCCCTGATGTGGTTAGGAACAAAAAGGAAAACCCTGGGATCAGAAGAGAGGGACCCTGTTGTGATCTGCAGAGTCACATCAGGGCTGGCATAGGGTGTGATGTTTTCAAACAAGTTTGTCTCAGCTTTGTCCATCTGGTGCATTTCCTGTCCCTGTAACAGGAGGTAGAAGCATCTGTGGAACAAAGTGAAGGATTTTCATTATGATGCTCTAAAGCACTTCAGTCTCTGTTTAGCTCGACCTGGGAAGGAGGCTGTGGTCTGGCTCAGGTAGTTTTGTTCTACCTCCATCAGTGTGCCAAGGCAGACTTGGTTCGGAAGGCACTTAGACATATTAGTAACCTCCGAGCAGGGAAGCCACCCACAGAGACTCTGCACAAAACCAGCCCTTTTATGCAGAGGTGGTTATAGTACTCAGGGGAGATTTGAACTCCTGCCTTGTCTGGGGTGACGGGTATCAGGCTATTTGTGTCCATTAGCTTAGAGCTTGCTAAACTGCTCTGGTTACTCTTTCACATGAATAATTAAATATCTGGTGGATTAAGGAAAGGACGCTTTACATAGATCTGATGTTTACGATGTATCTGAATGAGAAGAGTCAGCTGAAGAGTCTGGTCTTTCTACCAAGAGAATATGCGCTTTCTCTAGAGTACAGAACAAGATTTTTTGGACTTAAGAGCGGTGAAGCTTTTAACTTATCACCTTTACTCAGCCTCTTCAGTCTGGAGAAGAGGAGGCTTAGGGGGGACCTTATTGCTCTTTATAATTATCTTAAGGGAAGTTGTAGGGAGGTGGAGGTCAATCTCTTCTCCTATGTCGAAAATGACAGGACGAGGGGGAATGGCCTTAAGTTGCGCCAGGGGAGGTTCAGGTTGGATATTAGAAAAAAATTCTTTACAGTGAGGGTTATTAAGCATTGGAACGGGTTGCCTAGGGAGGTGGCGGAGTCCCCATCCCTGGAAGTGTTTAAAAATCGTGTGGATCTGGTGTTGAGGGACATGGTGTAGGGACCCTGGCAGTGTAAGGGTAACGGTTGGACTCGATGATCTTTGAGGTCTCTTCCGGCCGGATGATGATTCTGTAATTCTGTGATTCTTTTTTATATTTCCGTCCTAATTTCCCAGGTATTGTTTCGATGGGTATTTTCCAGCTCAGTGTGCTGGCCTCTCTGAAACCCAATCTTATCTACGACTTGTTGTAATGTTGGCTAGGTGGCTAGGCGTAGTTAAAATTAGGAACGTTTAGCACATAATTCCTGATCGTATGTCTTGTTCTGAGTCACTCTGACCTGTGTTTAAAAGGCAATTAGAATTAGGCATTTAAATACCTTCTCAAACTGTGGTTTTAATTTGTTTGAAAATGTTAATGTGCAGATTGGGAGATAAAATAGTATTTACAAAATGTTAAGATAGCTTTAGGAGAGACCAGATAGCCTGGTAACAGGATACAAAGAATCTATAGGGTGAGTACCAAGTTCACATTTTTATTGGCCAAAGTGCGTTTAAAGGTTGCGTTGTGCTTTTGGCTTATGTGAGACTGTTCAGCTTTTGGTAGGTCCTGAGGGAACGTGCTGTGATTGAGTCCAGAGACTAAAATCCTCTCTGCTTTTAAAACAACCAAGCCACATGGGCGGGTTACAACACAGCCTGTGCTGACCCAGTTTGAACAGGGTTAGAGTTGACTGGGTCAGAGCAGGCTGCAGAAGCTGGCCAGAGTCCTAGCTCAGTTGCTCAGTGTAGCTAGGTACTGTCAACACTGAGCTCTGAATGAAATCAGACATCTGTGCTGTAACCGTGCCCGATCACTCCGTGTTAGTTGTTGATGTCCCCAAAAGCTGAGGAAAATCAATGCACAATGTGGAAAACTGTGGGGATATTTGGACTTGAAGGAGTGGTGGGTGGAAAAAGATTATTTTGTTTCACAGATGATAATGTTGGGTTTGATATTGCTTTGCTACAAAACAAAGACCCGATCTTGGAAAATTTACCGTGGAAGAATCTGGGTCTGCACTTTGCAGCGTGCTGCCTGGCCAGCTGCCGGGGACACCCTCCCGCCTCTGAGTCAGGCTCCAGGCAGGGAGTTGCAGGGATAGTTGTCGCGATGAAACTTTGTTGAAATCCGAAGGAACCAGCAAAACTTGCCAGAGCGTTGGTCAGGGATGTGAATTTTTGTTGTGACCACATACTTTTGGAATTGTGGTGCATTTGAGCCACAGATGTGCTGCTGGAAACGAGTTTTAGCATGTTGTGGTTTAATTCCAGTGATAGCATTAGGATATTTTTGAGCAAGTTGATGTTGCATGCTCTCTGGCTTCAGATAATGATACCTTCTGCTGTTGTTTTGCTCCTACCAAGTGAGTGACAGCCATTTGCCAAGGAGTACGTGTAGCTCTGTAAACAGTACTGTGAGGGGGGAAAAATAAAAATCAGCTTATTATACTCATCCTAGCCCTTAAAAAAGGTATAAAAAGCATTAAGTGCGTGTCACTTGTGTCAATAGCCATCTGTATGTATGCATGTCGTACCTATAAAACATGCATATATGGACATAGTTCATCTGTGCCCCAGCGATCAGTGATATATCTAATGTTTGTTTAAATGCCCATTAATTATGTGGTTTGATTTTTGTTTACTACTGAGAGTGCCCTATAGCGTGCATCGTTCCAGAAGCTGTTCAGTGCTGTGGAGATGCTGATGGATACTGTCAGGAGGGGTGCAGTCTCTGTCCGGAATTCTGCAGGAGGGATCTTTTGCTGCTGGGACTGAGGGGGAGGGTGAATTAGCCTGAGTTAGAGTTTTGTACCGCCTCGGCTCGGTTTCTCCTAGTGCCCAGTAATACTGATTGCTGCGAAGAAATACCCAGGTGCAACCCCAGTGATCTGTCTGCTCCAAAGAAACTTAACAACAAAGCTCTAGTGGCTTATATTTTGGGAAGCTTTAGTGTGGAAAAGACTTCTGAGGCAGGACTAAGCCGTATGACTTTGGCTCAATTTTGACAGAATTAACTTAAGTAAAGGTGAAAGCAGGTCTAGCTGGTTTATCTAAAAAACCACTCCCATAGGATCCCACACTGGTTCAGATGAGGATATGGATTATTTTTTGAAATACCTCCAGGACTTATACAGCCTGAGAGGTTAACTGGAAAGCTGTTTGTAGATGTAGAACAGAATCCAGGTCTCCTATCTGTCCTGTGTCTTAGCTCCCAAATCATCCTTTGAAGGAGAATTCCCAGGACCAATCATGTTTTGTCATTTCTAAGCATTAAATTCACTGGTATTTTAATTTTTAAAGTTTCATAAAGCAGAGGAACCCTTTTCTTAAGCTCTCTGGATGCTCAGGGGCAAACTTCCTTCCTTTCTTTTTTTCTTCTAAATAAGCCTTCCTTTAACTGGAAGGGGGGGAAAATCACAAGAGAGGCTTTATGCTGCTTTCTTGTTTTCCAACATGACAGATGCATTAGAAAGTGTAATGCACTCTAACAAACAAGGAAACTTTGCATATTGAATATAGCACATGAAATAATAAAAGAAGAACAGCTGCTGAGAGACAGAAAGGGAAGAAAGAGATAAAAGTTAACTCAAGTTGTGTTTTATATGAAGAGCTTTGAATTCAGTCAGATTTAAAATTCAATACCAAGTACATTTACAGACATCTGGGAAATCAGGTCACATACTCTTTAAGTCTGCTACTACTGGCATACAACAGCACATGGAAGTGTAAGCCTGTCACAAGGGCACCCTTTTTCTTTCATAAAATGACAATTGAACAATTACATTCCTACAATCATTAATGTTATCAGTGATAACTGGAAACAGGATAAAACCAGGAAGGGTTTTTAATGGGATGCAAACTTTTCCAAAGTTTAAGGCTATTTGAATTTACAGTGTCACAGAATAACGTTTGTGCCAAATCTGTACTTGCTAAATGAATGCTACAGAAATCTTGTGCATCAGGACATTAACTTACCACTTTCTTTTCTTAAGAAAGCACACATACGTCACTGCAGAATAAGTAGCTGTTAATAATGAGATGACTTCATGGGAGATTGCTGGGCAATTGCCACTGATCTCAACGTTCAACCTGTAGCCAGTAGAAAGAATGTGTATAGCAACTTGCTTTAGATTCTCCGGTGCTTGTATATACTTTGTATTGGATGTTAGATTAGACTGACCTCGGCCAGAGAAGTTTTTGGACGTTGTCCATCCTCAAAAGCTCTGGGGGTAAGTCCATAGTGGTTTGGATCTCTTACACTGGGTTAAGCTTGGAGATGAGGCAGACAGCGCTCAGGAAAAGCGAGTGAAACTGCATGTTGGTGACCTGATGCTGAAAGAGATCTAGTAGCTGCATGTGCTTACAAGGCACTGCCTGTCCCCAGGAAGTTAATGGGTATTGGCTCGGTCAAGGTGATGTCTGCAGCGTCCCAAACACAATTATATGGGGAGTAGTCTTACAGTTACAGTGGTAGTATTTGAGCTAGCTTGACACGTGAGAAATAGGAAGATAAAAATAGCACAATATGCTTTCTGTCTTTAAGCTTTCCATCAACCACTCCTGTAAATATCTTCCTAGTTGTAAGTCCTCACATGGTTTTTTTTAGTTCTAAAATTGGAGATAAGTCCCCCTCCACCCTTCCATGGAGGAAGTTGTTTCAGCTTTGATTTTAAATAATGTTAATTTCTGTGTGCGTGAGATAGCAAAGCAATGCAAGGTGAGAAGTGCTCTGTCAACACCTACGCTGGATTTTCAGAAATGTATGTAGTCCTCAGCAGGGCATGCTCCTCACTAGTACTTTAAATGCAACTGCGAAATTAAGTACGCTGGTCATGTATGCTGCATTGCTTTCTTTGCTTGAAGTACACGGCAAACTTAATAAACCCCAAAGAAGAAAGCTGTTAACCTAACATTCCTTGTAGGCTCTGGATGCTCCTTGAATGCTAATAAGCCGTTCCTCCCGTACGTACTCCATTAAGCCTTTCAGCCTCCCAGTAATTCTCTTGGAGAGGCCCAGCAGTTCTGGCTGCTCGCCTTTTTGTTTCGGACCCAGTACTGCAAATATCACAGTACAGATTGCACAAATTTCAGCACGTTTTTCTGGAGCCCAACAACAGCAGTTGGACCGAGCCGAGAGTGGGCACTACACGTCATGCAGTGTTTTGTGCTTTCTTCAGGAAGTAAAATGTTTAACCTTGTTGGCTCTGAGGAAAAGCAAAAATACACGCGCGTTGTCTGCCTGGGTCTCCGTGCAGCCTGGAGCAGCAGTTCCGAGAAGACATAAAGGCTGACCAAAGGTTGAGGGACAGCAGTGGGATAATCACAATAGTATTTTCAATTTTCTTTCTCTAATTGACTGAGTGGGAGTGTGAGCAAGTGGGGCTCCTCCTGAGGGTGACTGCTTAGGTGGTGTTGTAGGACTTCTGTGCTAAGGTAATCTAAGCAGCTTTTATTGCCAGGTGACGTGAGTAACTGGCATTCGCACTGACATGGATAAGGAGTGCAATGGTATTTTCTTAACAGCTCTGTATGAGACCAGTAGCCCTCTGTACGGAGGTAGCAGTAACTAACCGGGGTGCTGATACACTGAGAAATTGTCATAATTTTGACACACGGTAATGATGGGACCACGGTATATTTTGGGGGCATTATTGCGTTATGGAATTTCCCCAGTAACTTTTTCTCCAGTGGGATTCTTGACACATTGGTCTTTAATGGATTTACTTGTTGCCCAAGTTGTGGAAATCGGACTGCTCCTGGTTCCAGTGTTCGCAGGTTTAGCGCGGGGGATTTGTGCTCTCCAACTGCCGAGGAGCAAGGCAGAAGGGTAGGGCAGCTTCACTGAGCTTGCAGATTCCCCCACAGAGAGAAAATGCTCCCCTGGCTGTGTAAACTCTGCTCTCATTGCCTCTGCCCCGCTCAAGCGGCATGAAGAGGGTTGTACTGAATTGAGAATCTGCTTTCCCTCTTTTCTCACCAAGGATGGCAGATGTCTCTCTGATGACTGCTCAGAGGATTTCACGTGGCGATGATGGGAAGGTGCACTCAATGCTATCGGAGAAATCTAGCTTGATACTATTCCATCAGTGACAGAGCCTGAAATCCTTTATTCATTTCCAGTGTGTGGTGTTTTAACCTCCCTGCTTTCTTCTTCCTTTGCTCATCTGTGCGAAGATTTTACATTCCCTCAAACAAAAGTTTAGGAAGTGTTATTTGGTGTTGCTCTCCAGGCTGTACTGGATGCATGCCAGTTTGTACCCCCTGACGAGACAGGTCACTATTTTAAAACAAATATCAAATTTCAGGGGGGGTGGGG
>NW_010423022.1:0-249 GCF_000710305.1 Buceros rhinoceros silvestris
CCTATACGCCCCAAGATGGCGCTGAGAAAAAAGGGGAGGGGCGGGATGAGAATGGCCCCGCCGAGAACAAGGGGGAAGCGCTAGAACCAACAGGTGCACGTAAACGAGAGGGCGAAGAGAACAGTAAGAAGAAGGAAGGGGGAGGTGATCGAGAGAAGGGGGAGGATCGAGACGGGAGAGGCGGGAGAGAGAAGGGAAGTGGCCGAGAAGGGGGGGGGGGCAGAAAAGGGCGGGGGCACCCGAGAGGGG
>NW_010423022.1:542-1191 GCF_000710305.1 Buceros rhinoceros silvestris
AGGGGGGCGGGACCGCCCGGCCCACAAGGAAAGCGGGCGGGGCCGGAGCCCAGACAAAAGATACTGGAATCCGGAAGTGACCAGCCAATCGGGCTCTGACTCTGAACCAGACACGGACTGGGGGGAGTGGCTCGTGACCGATTCAAACTCTGAGGAGGAAACAGGGGAGACACACAGAATCAAAAGCCACAATATCCCCACCCGGAATAAAGAGGAACCACGAGGGAGAGAAATTCCTCTCACGGACTGGAGAAAAATAAAGATTGCCCGTGCCGATTGGGCTCCATCTACTGCGTTAGCGTTCCCGGTCCGGGTGACAGACGGGGGGCAGAGGGTCCATTCACCAATAAACCCCAAGGATGTACAAGCGATTGTTAAAGCAATTGCAGATAAAGGGCTTAATTCTGCCATGGTCTCCACCCTCACAGATGGTATTTTCGGGGGAGATGATATGCTCCCGTTCGATATAAAGCAAACTTGCAGACTGATTTTTGACGGGGCAGGGATGATCGTTTTTAAACAGGAATGGGAAGACAACTGTGCGAGGCAACTAGCCCGAGTAACTGGAGCGGACCACCCGCTGCACGGCTCCAGCTTGCAACGATTAATGGGGGAGACGACATGCTCCCGTTCGATATAAAACAAACTT
>NW_010423023.1:0-16354 GCF_000710305.1 Buceros rhinoceros silvestris
GGGCAGTCGAGTCGGGCCAGTGACCAAGGTCATCTGGCATAGGAAATTATCTCGTGATCCACGGACCGTTTTCCTTTCGGTTCGGCGCTTTCGGGCCGAGGCTGCTGGAGAAACAAGTTCGTGTCTCGGGGAGTTCAGGTCCCCTTCTCCCAAAGCACGGCTGAGCCACAGCCACAGAGACTGCCTGTCCCTGAAGATGCCCCCCTGCTTTCCCAAGTGCAAAAGCAGCCCCACACCCCATTACTTCACATTGCCCAGGAAAGGTGTAGACAAGGTCTCTACTTTGCTGTGGTTATGATGGGGTCGATGGTAATGCATAATTTGCACCTGGAAAACCATCTCAAGATCAAGTCTGACATCTCTGCAGACAGCAACGTGGGTCGCAGTATGTCCGAGCATAACCAGGCACTCTATAAGGAGAAGCTTGGATAGAAAGCGAGCATGTGTCACACAACGGGCAAGTGGGTGCAGCCGTCTGGAGCAGGAGCAGGGGAAAAAAAGAGATGTATCTACTGGCAGGACCCAGTGTCTGCAGGCACGACTGTCCAGTTAGGAGCTAGAGAGAGTATTGTGTCAGCATAGGCTGTAGACCCTGAGCAATGAAGGTGGGGAGCAATGCCAAGCCTCTGTCTACCTGCTGAATGAATGACGAAGGGATCTTGCGAACCACTGACTTCCATTTACATCGAGTCCTTCATTTTGAAATCACAAGCATGGGTTTGATGGAGGGCATGGCAAGGCAGAGGCCCAACATTTTGCAAAATAGTATGCATGGGAAGTCACTGCTGTGCACATGATAGCGATAATAACCTCTCCGTGGAACTGTTTGGTACTGGTCTTACTGAAACACGCAAGACATGCAATTTCTTCACACAATGTAGTTAACTTTCTTTACTCAGGGCCTTACAAGAGGCAATACTCACACTTGTAAAAATTCCCTAGAGTGTATCTGCTAGGTATGGGAAGGGCTGATACGCCCACATGAAGAACCTTATTACACAGTCGAAGTCATATAATTCTGGCATCTTATCAGAGCAAAGCAGGGTGTTTAGCTATACTGGTTGCTTTGATCTTTTATTTTTTTTAAGTATTTCTTTAAAAAATACCAGTAGGTAACATTTTGTTATTAGCCTAGGCAGGATAAGACATTTGTTACTCACACGGAGCTCTGCCAGTATTCATTATTCTTGGCTTGCAGATCTCTCTAGAGTTCCAACCCCGGTGCCCCATGCAAGCCTACCAATGTACCTTAGTCCTAACCTTCATCACTCTGTTATCCTGGTCCTAAGCTTTGCCAGCTCTTTTTCAATATGGCCTGCGGTATCCTCTGATTTTCCATTTCAACATCTCCCTGATCCACACCTGAACTTCTGCCATTACACAAGACATGAGCAGAGATACTTAAGGGCAAGAGTAGAGGGTGATCTGGGAAATCTGAATATGAGTGTCCTTGTGTACATCAGGATCAGCTATGTCAAGGTTGGACAAGTTATACAAGTGCACAGCTGACATCTGTGTGAAGACAGGCAGAATCTAGTACAGGTTTTCTGAAACAGTGATGCCTCCACTGGAGTACTACATCACCTCATAGTGAAATCTTGATTAAATTCCAGTCCAGATAACAACATCCCTCTTGCCTACATTCCCCTCTCAAATTTCATCGGGTTTTTTTTTTTTTGCATCTGACCTATTTTGTGCGATGCCTTCACGTGTTTACTGTTTTCCTGCTCCGTAACAAAGAATACCACCTACACTGGAAGCCTACCCTCCAATGTCTATGAGGCCCTGACAACATCAGCGTCATAATGCCAAGTACAACTTCCAGAGATGGTCAGAAATTCCCAGTAACTGAACCCTTTGACTCCTTTATGGCGTTCATATATCCTTGCAGCATCCTGGACCAATATTATTATGGCTAGGTGTTTCTTTATAGGGGACGTATATATCCTTTGCAGATAGTGACTGCCTTAGTGCAATAATCAGGCCTGAAGAGACTCCATAGCCTGGCCTATGTATCACAAGCGTGAAATTTCACTGAGCTGTTCTGAGCCCAAAACCTCAGCAAAGCACCATCCAGGTGGATGGAGGACATCCAACCGCAGTTTAAAGACACCAGCAAGAGAGGGAATACATGTCAATCACCTTCACCATTGAAAACGCATGCCTAACTCTTTGGCGTACTGGGCCTGGAACTCCGGTTGATATAGGTGGACCTTGTTGGTGTGTCATCTTCAATGAATAATCTAGGTAAATAAACTAACTGCTGAAGTGGAAAGTTTTGTGACACTAAGTTGTCTGATAATTCTCTCCAGGTTGCTGGTGAGTGGAAAATGCCTGCCTTGGGCATCGGTGGCACTGCAGAGATGCTGATGAGTCGAGAGGAGGCTAGTGTCCAAACATGGGAGAAATTGGGCACCTAACCTTTTTGCTTGAGCTCTTCCAAAAATCCCTGCCATCTCTCTGAGGATGCAGTGCCAAACGCTGTGCTGGCACAGTGCCACTTCAGTCAATGGTTTCTCACCAGCAAAGAACTTGCCCAGGGTGCTTAACTGAAAACTACAAAGAGAGAGGGGCACAAAACTAGAAAAGAAGTTATTCTTCATGTCCAGGCATTTGTATGCCAGGCCCAACATTTGGATCCTTCTGAGGAAGATGTAAGCCCAGCCGTAATGAATTAAACTATGCAGTGCTGCTGGAGGTAGCACTGAAACTGGTACCGTTGGGGCTTGTTGTGTATGTGAGACACAGCCTGCAACTCGCACCTCTGAAGACTCACCCCAACATGTGCCTGTATGTGTTGATGATTAATATCTTGTTGCTATGGCGCATGTATATCATGTGCACCACCACAAAATCATGGCACAGGACATACACATTGGTGGTCTTGACAACTGTTCAGGGACATCTCTTTGATTGCTTTGTTTAGTTGCCTCTGCTTCTACTTGTCTTGTCCTCAGACAAGTTTCCGAAAATGGCCATGCTCTTTTGAATAGTGTTGGCACCCACAACAGAACCGTCACGGGATCTGTCTGCCATAGGTTCCGTCAGGGAACGTATGCCCTTTTGCACACATTTAGCAGAAATGATTACTCATGCTTTCAACAAAAAATAATCTGCCGCCTCCAAATATGACCTAATTGCTTTTAGGGACCAAATTAATGTTAGTGGTTCTTGTTTAAGTCAGTGGATGCTACAATCGCTCCTGCAGCAGGTCTAGATTTAGTCCGGGTTTTGTCACAAAAGGAGTAAAGAAGAATGTAGGGAATTTGGTGTGAGATTGATTGTTGTATGTTGTAATGATGCAGAATTTAAACCTATATTTTTTTAACATTGTGCCTATTGAATCATTTGGATAATTATAATCAGAAAATTGCTGCCAGGCCTTAATTGCTGAGAACCTGCAGCAGTGGAAGAGCCTTTTCTACTATGCTGACACACCCAAATCTCCATCCAAAGGCAAGTTCAAGGCAGCCCAGAAAAAAGACTGAAAAGCGACAGTTGAGCTCTCTTGACCCTGCACAGGGTGGAATAGCAGCCACAGGATGAGAGAGTACGTGCAGTCATCCCGAACTGAGGAAGAATACAATTTCCTCAGCTCCCCTGCCACAGGTTGCATATGGCGGGAGGGGGGGGGAGAAGAACGGACTCATAGTAATTAGGAGGCTGGAAATCAAAAGTCACTGGGTTTGAAAGGTTTCACATCACAGCATACAGGAAGAATACAATTGCCTCAGCCCCCCTGCCACAGGTTGCATATGGCGGTAGTGGGGAGGAGTAAGATGGACTCATAGTAATTAGGAGGCTGGAAATCAAAAGTCACTGGGTTTGAAAGGTTTCACATCACAGCATACAGCAGTTTTAGTGTCATCTCACTGTCAGCACAGTTGCTGCTGTGGGCAAAGTATTCATACTTGTGAGGATGTAGAGCCACATTGCTACTGGCATATTTGGGGTGTACTTGCTGGATTATGTCAGCAAAAAGGAGTGTCAGCTCCTTATGAAAGCTCATTATACATATGCCTGAATGAAGCAGAAACCCCATTAGTAACAGTAAGTGACCTATTGGGCTTTTCACCCTGGAAGCTCTTTGCAGAATGTTCGCTTATTCTCGAACAAAAAGCTTTGTTAGAAATGACAGGATTACAAGTCTTTTACCATGAAATCCATCTAGAGTCTGCCGCTTCATTCATTATACTTCATAGAGAAATTCCGTGCAGACCTTTTCCCTAGAAAGTATATTAAATTGTGTGGGACCCGAGTGCACTTTTGGTTTCCCAAAGAGTTGCTAGTAGTTCTGGTTAGTTACCCATCGCTGCCAAACCCTCACCTCTCACTAATGCCCGTCCATCTGATCCTACTACCCAGCCATATCTTCATGCCCTGATGTTATTCCACCACAGGAAGAGGCTGTTGGATATACACCAGTATTATTATGAAAACAAAACAAAACCCAAAAAAAGAATGCAGTGAAGTGCAAGATGTAGTAAAGAGACAGTAAAGGCCATTTGAGCTTCAATATGTTTTTTTCATGGTGCTGAAGCACGTATCTATTTTTAAGGATGGAACCTGTACAATGGTCTGGCTGATGTTAGTCTGTCATCTGTCAGCTTCTTGAAAACAAGGATATTCTCTTCTGGCTTTTTGCTCTTACTTACATTTTGCAGATTCTAGGGTATAATGTTGAGAATCAGTGTGAGGCCCAGTGCGGTGGTGGTGAATGATGGGTAATCATGTGGCACTGGAAAATTAAATGACTCTTCCAATAACCTATCTAACAGATTTCTAATGTTACTGCACACCTTCTTTAATTTTGTGAAGTAAACATAATATCACTCCAGGCTCTAAAAAGAATGCAAATTGACCATATCTTTAACCTTTAAAATCTTTGAAAGCATTTAGGGACTTGCCAATTTTTTTTTTTTTTTTTTTGAGTTAGCTATGAGATTGAAGTTGTGTTGGACTCCATATGGACTCCAGAAGAGAGGAGCTCTGTTCCAACCTCATTTATCGATCTTATCAAGGCAAGGATTCTTTCTGCTCATCCTGTCTACCTGGGTGGGATAGATGGAAAGTGGGTGGGGAAAGAAATACCTCCATGCTGAAATTTTGAGGACTGGGTACTCTGGGCTGCAAATGCGAGGGAGAGCAGGTGCTAAATTTCTCGTACATGAGCTCTCTCTGCCCACACAGAGTGGGCTCACCATCAAAAGCACAGAAGAAATGTGTGTGTGGGGATCATGCCAGGGCACATGGAAGGCAGGGTCTCTTGCCTGACCTCCTCTCCCTATGATCCTCCACCAGCAGAGACAACAGCAAGAAGGAGTAAGCAGCTGAGGATCAAGCCCTGTGAGCACAATAAGTCGTGACATTGGGATTATTTTTTGTCACTTGAGCACATTTACCTTGCCTCGGAGAGATGCTCAGATGAACAGAATAAAGTATTTTGTGTCACAGGTTGGCACCCTCCTCCCTCTTCATCTGACTCCCTCCATCAGCATTCGTTATCCTCAGGAAACTCAGACTCAGAACAGTGTCCTAAATGGCAAGAAAGCAGCTCACAAATATACTCCAGCAAAGCAGCCTGGCATCATATTAGACACTCTGTCTTCTGAGATGGGAAGGCAAAATGATGACAAAACAGCGGAATACAAGTTCTAAGATGTTTTGATCCTCCAATTTTTCATCAGGGCTAAGAGTAACACTCATTATTGGACAGGCAAAGTTTGGGGTTTTTTTTCCCTACCAGCTACGTAGCACTGATTTAGGCTTCACACTGACACCAGCAAAACTGCACTTAAATCACAGCCCTGAGAACCAGCTATACATATCCAAAGCTGAGCAGAGTTCAAACCTCAGCCTTGTGCTGATACAGACTCTTTTCTGTTTTAAATTGCCCACCCACTCACTATTCCCAGCTGCCGAGCCACATAACGTTCAAAGACCACACACAAGGTGCAAAAGCAATAGGGGCCTGTTGAAAATTAAAGTGCAACAGCTTAGTCAAGAGGATAGACTCCAGCATTGCTGCCTAGGAAATAGGGACAAGGAATGAGGATGGAAGGGCAGAGACCGTGGGAGACCTGTACAGAAAGTGATGGGAATCTACACTGAAGCATATTTTACAGAAATCCCCTACTCTCAGCTCACAGATAAACAGAGACACAGAGCTTCCCACAGGAAGATAGGAAAGAAGCATCTCAGAAAAGGAGGTGGTGCTTCCTAGAGGCTAGAGCTGATACTGGGGTCCCAGAGTTTGTTCTCAGCTTGGCCATTGGCTTCCTAAAACCTCTCCGTGCCTTATTTCCCCCTCTTGACCAAGTGTCAAGAAGCATAAGAGCCTCACGTTAAAGTTGTGCTAACTCCCACAGCTCCCAACGGACAGCAAAACTGTCAAAGAGCTCTCGTTTTCTTCCCTCCAGTGCTGCTGCCGAAGGGACCTTGCACTGAAAAGCACTCGTTTGAATGCTGTATAGTCGCGTTGCCTAGTCCTCTTCATCCCGTTGTAAGAGCACATTGCCATCAAAAACCACAGTGCTGCCATACCACTCGGTGGTGACACAAAGGCAGGAGCAGCCTCTCACTGTCACACACCATGGTGCAGCACCCCAACTTTTAGCAAAGAGCAAGGCCCTTCTGCTGACCCCTAGACTAGAATTTTCAGAGTCCGAGGCAAACTGGTGAAAATCAAGCTTATCCTGAACATGTGTGCTCAGATGGCTGAGTTTGCTATGTTTGCACAGAAAGAGTCTGTTCATCTCAAAGCGTTTTAAAAACGTTCTTAAGTGTTGTCCCGTTGCCTCTATACGTAAAGAATGTGTGGTTATATGTTTATACATCAAGATTTTGTGCTTAGTCGCTAACCAAGGCTAAATACTCAGAGGCTGAGTCAAGCTGTACTCTAAATGTGGGCTATTTTACCCATGGCTAAATGGAACAGCTTCACTAGTGAGACAAGGCAATGTTGTAACGGTGCACGGCACAACCCAGCAGTCAGAACAAGAAATGAGGAAGGTGGTTTCTAACAGAAAGCGCTCAGGGTGTTTGAAGAGGCAGAATGCCAGGGCTCTATGGGTATCATCCTACACCCTAGTCCTCAGCTGGGACAGCAGCTCAGGAGAGATGAAAGGAGGGAAGATGAAACACTACATGCTGTGAACTTTCTTACTGCAACTCTGATTACTGTTAGCAAAAGAAAGCAAGCCAAGGAGACACTGCAAGGAGAGACTCAGTCAAGTGCCCCATACCAAACCCTCTGAGATGATGGTTTGAACAGAGAGCCACGTATGGTGGCTAGCGTGTGTGTGGGTAATGATCTAAACTGGAACCACAGATACAAAAGTGCTTGCAGCATTTCCAGGATCTTACATTTGATTCCAGATTTGGGCTTCAGAACACATTCAATGATCAACAGAGCAAAAGATACCGAGACTGGAATTACAGTAGATAATGCTGTTGCTCAATTAATTTTGCTACCTTCTAAAAAAAAGTAAGTGTACAAAAAAATAGGAGTGTACATGCATACCACTTCCTTCTTCTGACCCCTGTCAGAAACTTGGTGCAGAAGGAAACCTTCCAGCACACAAAAACCTGCAGCCAGCTTTTTGAAATATCCCACTGTGATACATATCAACTTTTTCTTTTGATTGATAGACTTTGCTAGGAAAACACGGCAGAGCAGATGTGTGTGCATGGGTGCCATCAAATGAATTTTAAAGCTCTTTCTCCCCCCCTCTCCCACCCACAGGCTTATAAAGTTATTCTGGAAGACATGAGAATCCTAAATATTGGGGGAGGGGAAAGTAGGGATTAAGGGACATCTGAAGAAAGTAGTATAAAACTGCACTGAAAGCAAAAATCCTCCCACTATAACCTACCCTTGTCCACCCCTATGTCAACAAATATGCAACCAATTAGTGTAATTGCTGAGTTATTTATGGTGCACAGGAAAGTGTAGTCAGGGACCCTGAGAAACATGGTTGTAGGGATAGGAACGTCTGCGTTTCCCCCTCGCCCCCTCCTTTGCAGATGTTTAAGTTGACTTGTGGTGTCCATGTGTCTCATAACCAAGAGTCTGTCTACTCTGCAGGTGTTGTTTGCTGCGTGGGGGTGGGTAAAATGGATGAAAGGAGACCTGGAAAAGAGTTGGGTCTTCTGATTTCAAACTGTGACCAAAAGATATTGGTTGGGTTTAGATATTCCCCCGCCTTTGCAGCCTACAAAAGCCCCATACTTAATCCCTTCAGATGACCCTTCCAACAGCAGCAACAACATTTGAACTCAACAGGGGAAAAAAAATTTCTTAGATCCATGATTTGATTGTTCGGGGTGACAGTTTTGTTACTGTTCAGTGCCCTGCACAAGAGAGGTTTTAATTAGAGCTATTGAGTGGTTTGAATTGGCACAATTAGGTTCAGCATTAATGATTGTTGCATGTGTTCTTTTGAACAGTAAGGGCTTTTTTTTTGCCCACGGACAGGAGGGGGTAGCAGCTAATGAACTAGGAGAGTGCAAATTATCTCTGCAAAGCTGGGGCAAGTGTAATGCACACTGGGGATGAAGTGGAGAGCTGGAAAAGAGACTACATCTTATGGGGCTGCTCCAAAGACTTCCCAGCGGAGTGCTGAGCACCATCAGTCCCCACTGCTTGCCATGTGCTTCCTCAGCACTGAGGTACGTTTCCTGCATTGCAAGGGAAGACTTCAGAGAGGCAAAGTGTACGCAGTGTTTTTATACAAATACAAAAGGAGATGGGGAAAAGGCTGCAGTCTGCTGAGAACAGTAATCTGCTTCAAAAGCAAGGACGTTCTCATGCAAATTGATACTCCCGTGAGGAGGCTTGTAGGCTTTACCCACCTCCTATTCACTTCAGTGGGATACTGGATCAGTTCAAAGAAATACAGCAACATAAGGTATATATATATATGTATTTGTGGACAAGCACCCCTCCTGTATGTGTGTGGAAACATCTCCCAAATATGCAGACCTGCCTTAACTGCACTGCAAGTGAATGCCAGAGCCCCTTGCATATGACAGCTCTGCCAAAGGCTGCTCCCACCCCCGCTGAGAAAACAAGAGTCCTCAGCATGTGCAACTTGACTCAAAGAAAAGACCTCCTGGGGCCATATCTATGGTCTCCTCAGAACTTGCAGGTTTCCTGAAATGTGCGATTTACACAGCCTCTTCCTGATCCACAGCATCTGTGAAGGTGTGCAGAAATCCTCCTAGGCTGCAGGAGGAATACATTCCCACATTTCTTCAGCAGAGTCAAAAAGGCCTCCCTTCTGCTTAGCTGTTTGTTGGAGAATGGGCAAATAAGTGATGGTGACAACAGCTATGTGGGTGCAGGGACTGGCTGGCAGCACAGGACCTGCTCCACTCCTGTGAAGAGCTTCCATTGCCTCTGGGCCATGCAGGTCCTCCCCAAAGCATGAGCTTTTTTTCTCCAGGTCTGGAACAAAGCTTTCCAAGCGCCCTGCATTTGCTAAAATGAGCTTTTGGTCAGGCATTGCATTAGAACCACAAGCCTCTCTGCACCTTCGAGATACAGAAGGAGTTTGTTCATGTGCCAGCTCCCCAGCATAGTGGTCCCTGCCCTCCACTGTGAGCAGCAACAGACAGCCATTCCCTGCTTACATGTGCAACCCATTCCTTTTTACTAACAGTGGGTGACCCTCTGATGGCTGAATCAGCCTAGACATCCCTTCTGGCCTCCAAAATACAGATAGGGCATCACTGTAGGGGTACCTGTGAGCCTGTCTCAGGTCTGGCAGTAGCGCTGGCACTGGTCTCTTGGTCTGGCCCCTGAATACCTATGTAAGCCAGCAGACCCGCTGTAAAATGTCATCTCTCATTGTCTGCAGTAGTAATGTCTCCTGAACATGACCCAAAGATGGAGATATGTTGTCAGGCATCATGCATCAAAGAAAAACTTGATTCTTCAGTAAGCTAAGCTAGTTGGTAGAGCAGAAGAGAATAGCACATATATTTCCATTTTTCAGAAAACGTTTTCAGCCAAACTTTCTGCAGCCATCCCAGAGTGTGGCCACCAACAGCTAACCACTCAAATTTTTGAGGCCAAGCATTAACATCAGCCAAGGCTGCACACCCCATCAGTGCCTTCATCTGCAAAGCAGGTAAAGCTCTGTGCACAACTGGAGCAGAGGAGCTTGGTGAAACTCTGGGTGTGTGATCCCAGCTGGAAACTAGCCAAATATTTCCTCTTTCATATATGCAAAAGAAGATAAAGGTGCCCAAAATATGGAAAGAATGGGACTCTTTGGTGTGGTTAAACAGAGGTTTCTGTGTATTTCTGTTAGTAGGTGTTTTCAGATATTTCTCTCTCTAAATATAACCTGCTTCTCTAAAAAATTTCCCATTTCTCTAGCTCTTTTTAAGTAGGTGATGTAAATTATATTATCCTTACTTAGGATACAGAGTAGCCCAACACATTGGGGAAAAAATGGCAGACCAAGATCTTGCAATGCAAACAGAGGACAAGGAGATGAATTGTGCTCCTTGTACATTATCTCACACAGGCTCACATTCAGTAGACCTAAACCAGCAGAAGTTTAGTCTGCAGCGTGAAGATTAACCAGTGATGCTGTTGCAATCCATGTGTAGCCTATGGACGGATACAAATCCAGTGAGCACTCACAGCTGGAATAGTTTTATTTAGTTCTCAGAGTAGCAAACAGCATCCTGAAGTAGACCCCTTCCCCTCAGGCATGGGTTACCCTCTCATTTGTCAAGCCTGTGGATTCACAAGTCCTTTACCTTGTTCAGTTTGTGGTGCTAATGCCCAAGACTCACGACAGCCAGGCACAAAAAGGATCTTTCTCCAGGTGTGCCTGCCTCCAGCCCACAAAGAGCCCAGCAGTGTCAGACAGAGGTCTGCTGTTGCCGGTGGGAGCTGGAGTTGAGCAGGTGGATGGCAGGAGGGTGGAAGCAGAGCTGCAGCAGCTGCTGAACTACAGCAGCCACCCAGGGCAAGGCTTTACACCCGGCAGGGCTCTGTCCCCCAGCAGCAGTGCGGCCTTCGAGGGAGGGAGCAGCATCTTGCTCATCACCGCTCAGTGGAAAAGACATCCCCCCTGTCCTCGGCTGGCCGGGAGGAAGCGGTCCCACTGGGGCTCAGCAGAGATGCAGAACTGGAGCGCCAGGGGGAGGGTGGAGACAGAGGGAGCATCTCATGAGTGCTTTCCCCTTCTGCCAGTGGCTGCTTCCACATCCTCTCCCTCAAGTCCCTCTCATAAGGTCTTCACCTGTTCCCACAGCCAGTGTTCTGGTTTGGGCAGATATCCAACATCACTTAGCAGATCCAAAATGACACCTCACACATTCTTGAAGTGTGAAAGAAACAACCAAGCTAATCGTTTCACCACCCTCGGACTACTGGAGGTGATACTGTAGACTTGCCAAGGAACCCGCAAAGGACATCCACAAACATTTCACGACCACCTTCTTTGAGTCTGCTTTCTTATTAAACAGCCACCCTAATGCCCGGGTTTGGCATTAGCTGGAAAGTTGAGCATACAGCTGCTCACAGGTGATCTCTGCCTTGACTTTCTCATCACATATCCTCAAAAAGGCAAGACTTTTCAGTAACGACTTACATCTATTTGACAACATAGATTTATATAACAGTCTTCGTATAGATAATTTACAAGGAAATAATAATGATACAGTCTGGAGGATGGAGATGAGATAGCACTGCAGGTACCAGGCTGTCAGCTGGGCCCTGGCCTGAGGTTGAGCTACCTAGAAAGGGTGTAGGAGCTAATAGATGTGAGAGTGAATGTTATATGTGGGAAGCTGGATGTGAGAGGGAATATTGTGAGAAGCTGGCAAAAGCTACAGACAGTGCTGTGAGGGCTGGCTTGTTCCTGCAGGTGGTTAAGAAGGACGTGTGTGAGCAAAGATGAACCACACGGATAGCTGGAGCGGAGCACTGGAGACATTCTGGGAACTAGGACCTTGCCAGGCCGGTATGCCTGGTAACCAATACCCGTAACAGCACATAAGGCTGGGATAACTTAGCTAGCAGTAACAGAAGTAACAAATTCAGGTGTGGGTATGGAAAAACTAGGACTCATGAGGAAAAAGTAGTTAGGTGCAGGTTGTCTCTCTCAAGGAAAAGAAAGGGAGGTGCAGGAGTGGCAAAAAGAGGGGCCAAGAAACATGGAAATGAATAATAAGATATGCAATTCATGTAGTTGAGGGTGTCTGGGGGCATTTGTCAAGCAGCCCTATGCTTGATCACTGCAGCTGGAGGCAGACAATAAAGCAAACCCTGTGTTTCTGGCCATGCCAGCAGTCAGACTTGCTTCCACGCCAAGCAGAGGACAGAGGTTGGCAGTGCAAGGGTGGTATTTTCACTTGCTGGCAAATAAATACCCGGCCAGACAGACTGAGCATGCCAGCATCACCACTTGAGTGCCTGTTCCAGCTCAGACAGCTTTAGCAACTGCCCATCACTGTGTAACAGAATTTAGAGGGGTTTTTTGTTTCCAGTTCAGTTAATACAGATAAACTCTTGGGATTAAGAAAAGTGCCTTGCCTACCTTCAAACTCACAGTCTACACCCGAGAAAAGTGTCTTTCAGAAAAACAGTTTGCACTGGGAAATCCACATTGCCTCTCCTCCGCCTCAGTGCAGAGGCTGATGAAGAAATATGAAATATGCAACAAGGCTGTTTCTGAAGGGATGCTTAGCAGTTCTGGAAGTACTCTCAGCAGAAGCTATGAATGCAGACTTCAAAACGTGTCAGGAAAAACATGTTACTCTGTATTTACTTAATCTGAACTTCGGCTGAAGGTTTGATATAGTTTTATTTTACCAGAATTAGTCAACCCATCTCCAACTTAAAAGAAATACATTCTGACTTCCACAATGTTTCATTCACCATTCCTCAGATCACCTATAAACCAGCAGAAACTTTGCTTTTCATAATTTCTCCATATCGTTTTTTGCCATACCACGACATTTCCGTGCTGCAGCCAGAGCAGCTAAGCAGCGGTGATGAATGACTGCCTGGAGACTAAGCTGTGAGGTATCTCTCCTTGGCCTCAGTATTGAGCAGTGGATTTTCCGTCATGGCCTTTCCTTCATGTTCCCAGGTCTCCTTCCTCTGGCAGGTGCAGACTTTGTCCTAGCTTGGACCTTGTGCAGGGAAGCCAGTAGTCCTCAGCACGCAGAGCTTCAGTTCCTCCTTCCTAGGGCAGACTGCTCTCTCTCACTCCAGAGCTCCTGTTTCCTTGCCCTCTGCTGATGGCAGCTTGTGCTCCAGCCTCACTACAAGGAAAATAAGTTACTCAGATTCTGTAACTAAGAGCACTTTGGAAAACTCCAGTGTTGTCAAGACACTGGCAGGGGGTTGAAAGAAGCCAAATATTTTGCGGAATGCTCTCTTGAAGAACAGAAACATGTGCAAAGCTGGACTCAGTATAGCATCAAACTCATCAGATATGATAACCAGTATCCTCTGCAGAAGAAAGCAAGAAAAATCTTGGGGCCTTTAGTACAGCTGGCAAAAGTAACCACCATGAAGTATTCTACACAATTAGAACTGCTTATCCAGTTGCCTTTTTATTTAATTGTAAGCAACATCGCTTTTGGCCACCCCAGGGGTTTTTCTACTCACTGTTATGGAGACTTTTCAATATTGCTGCCTTGGTTTGCGGAAAGAGTAGGCTTCTCCTTTTGTCATACCAAGCTCCCTTGTCACATAAAAGAGAAATACCTTCCGCTGGTTAACCAGTGGGACAGATCTGAAGATATGGCTCAGGAGGCATATGGGTCTTGGCTCAGTCAACAAGCTGATAGGCTTGAAAAGGGGTAGCTGATGATATGAAAAAGCAGTGAGAAGAAGAGCGACATGGGCTGCACAATAATTTAGGAATACCATCAGGAATTCTTACGTAAACTGTTCAGATTTTTGTAAGTAAATCCATCACTCCATCCACAGCCACAACAAGCTTGTATGCGAGGGTTTCTCCAGCCTGGCAGATCTTCCCACTTTCACCACAACTTGATCAGCTCGTTTGCAAAGGTCACTGTGCCCAGCAGCCCAGCCCCCTCACCACCACTCTGGCTAGGCTCTGGTCCCATGCTAAGTACCACAGACAGCAGTGGACCTGGCTGGAGAAGAGGTACATCCATGTATGAGTTCTAAACTTACTGCAGTCCCTCCTTGCACTGATTTCTCAGCAAGCCTGAGAACATCTGCACTTACTGGGGACCCTACAAGAAAGGACAATTTGTCACCACAGGAATGTATTTCATATCAATACCAGTTTAGAGTGGTGTGAGGATTCTGCGAAAATGGTGGTCTTAAGCTTAGCACAACTGAGCCACATCTTCACTTTCTTCGGTTGTCCCATTTTCACTGCCAGCAAATTACTGACCTTCCATCAGCCCCATCTCCTCCACTCTTGAACTAAAGCCTTCCTTGGTTCTATGGCAGCTGGTGGTTGTAGAGCAAAATCTTGCACCAAAAAAAAATGTAAGAAGTCAGGAAAAAACAGCATTTTAGCTCAGTCCTCCGCTGGCAAACATCAGCAGAGCTGATGCTAGTGGCATGGCACCAGGTCCTTCAACTAGGACCAAGGTTTAGGAACAAACCAGCAGAGTCCTGGCTATCCAGGCAGTTCTGAACCAGAGTGCCTTAGGGCTTCAGCACTGTCATGATGAAAAAAGAAAAGCTTCCCATAGGGAGTTGTGGCAGGGGCGTGGATAGATGGTAGAACCTTAAATATACTGCAAGCGAAGATCCAGTGATCCAACTCTAAGTACAAATTAAGAACATTTGTTGGGACCTTTAGCTGATGATGTATGACAGCCTTTCTGAGAAACCAGACTTCATCGGTGTGTCAGTTAAGGTCCAATTAGCTAAAATTGTAGGATACACAGAGCCTGCCTGGAGACAGTCCTTCACGCCTGCAATCGTACCTAGCTCAGGTGTCTGGGGAGCTGATCTTCTCCTTGGCTTCTGCAGCCCTCTCCCTGCCATTAGGTAAATTACCAACCGGTGAGATTTCTAGCACATTACTCTTTCTCGATGAAAAGCAAAATCGTAAAGATGAGCAAATGCCTCTCAATATATTGACACCAAGCAAATTATGAGGAAAAAAAAAGCAAAAACATCCAAATAAACAAAAAAAGGGCTTTAAAAGGATGAGCAGCAGTTGGCCAAACACAAGCAGCACTGCATGGTATTCAGCGCGCTGAGAAACAGCCATATTGCAGCAAATGCAATACACTTTCCTGAAAACTGCAGAAAGCCAGTATCTTGGAATTTTGGGGCAACAAGGGTAAGTCACTCTTCCGAAAACCATCATATTCACCTTGGTGAGAACAGCCATTACAGAATTAACTTATTTCGATGGTTTTTCAAACAACTACCATTCACAGCTCATAGGAAGAAAGTCCTTTCAGCATCAGCTTTCCCAATGGTCGCTGCACTCTGAAAGGACAGAAATCTTGGTGGGGGGAGGCAGGAACAATTGATGGGGGGCAGACAAGGGGAAGAAATAATAGTAGCAAAGATAATAATTTTTGGAAACAGCAGTCAGTCAAGCAGGTTGCAATGCAATAACTGTCATTCATCCCTGCTGAGGGCATGTAAGATAAATGAGATGCTGCACCCTCTGGAGTCCCAGAGAGAAGTAAGATGTACGGCTTCACCTGAGTATCCAGCTTTTGGGAAGCTTATTAGGCTGGGAAAGTCCCACCTCAAGAGAGCTGCAGAATTGGACTCCCCCAGACGTACATTGGATAAAGCCTGTGTCATTATTTCTCGCCTCTGATGAATCTAGATATCACTGGGCTTAAGAGCAAACAAATTTTGCTCTTCTGCCAGCAGTTTAGCTGAGCATGCAAGTGTTGTCAGGTCACATTAGTAATATGGAGTACATTTCCCACATAGCTATTGCGGTGATTTACCAGAGAAATCACCTACAATTGCCACAATCAGAACCAAAGGCAAAACTTCCACTGCCCAAGCATGGTAATTCCCTGTGTGAACTCAGCCCGACAACATCTCTTGAAGGCAGCGATAGCCACCACCAGGCTTTTCTCAAAAGGATGCTGAACTAGTCTGTCACATGTATGTAGATTACTCAGCAAAAGAATTATCTACTTATTCAACAATGATTAACGAAGTTCAACTCTGAATTTGAGACTATATTTCTACTGGGTGTACTGGCCTTCATGGTTTTATGCCCCCACCTCACCACCTACCTCATCTCTCCAAGCTGAAATAGCCTAGCAAGGAGATGGTCCACCCTGCCTCCCGCACAGCTCTCCACACTGCCAAACCAGTTCTGGTGGCAATACCGTTTTTCTTTACCAAGCCAGC
>NW_010423023.1:16430-22759 GCF_000710305.1 Buceros rhinoceros silvestris
TTGCTTTACCAAGCCAGAAGGAATCCAGCCTCACTTTCACATCCACAGGTGTGTTTGTGGTTAGAATAACTTTCGTTATTGTTGTATTATGTGATGCCTGAGCCTTTGAGCTGCAGTGGTCTAAGGAGTGCAAACTTGAGAATCTCAGCAGGCACCTGCACAGCACCCTTGCCACGTTGCCCAAGCCATGAGATGGGCAGGAAAAGGGTACCCAGCAAGGAATAAAGAGCATAAGAGAATCCAGCAGAGGTGCTGATATTCATAGTAGTCCTCATCAAGTTCTGTTCTTCCCCTCATCTTTCTTCTGAGTGGGAAAAAAGATCAGTAACCTCCTCTGCTCTCTACACTTAAATTCTCCATTTGGATGCAGAGGGCCAGACTGGTGCAGGGAACATAATTTAAGAGCGTCTAGCCTCATGCTTGGTAAATTTGGCCCGTTATATAACCCCCCAACTGTATCACCTTACATATAGAGCACATATTGATGAAGGGGGATTTTTGCACACTGAATAACATCCATATGTTACCCAGAAGATATTTCCTGTTCTTGGTACTGCTGTGTCATTAATTTTCCTGCTTGTTTTGACCGTTTATCTCTCGAGCTGAAGTGTCTAGAACTGTGAAAGCCACAGCCAAGAAAAAGTCAGTAATATAAACATCATCAATATTTATGATGGACACCCAGCGAAAAATATTCCACGATGCAATGCCTTGTTTTCCACATAGTTTGGTTAGGGCTAGGATGCCTCAGAGTTCTATTTTGTTTCAGTTCCCTTCCATTTTCCTCCAAGCAGCGAGGGCATCTCAGAGCAATGAGGATTCTCTGGCCCTTTAGCAATCCCCTTGTCCGCCAGACTTCCTCCTTTCATAGCCCCCATGCGCTCCCTCCCCTATCCCCCAGGGCTAGTTAATATGTGCCAAATCCTGACACCCTGAATGGTTTCCCAACGCCGACACTAATCATGTTTTAGGGAGCAGGTCAGCAGTGAAGGAGCTGAAATTCGTGTGAAAAAGTCCCCGCGATGGCCCCGGTGCCTCACACCTGCGTGCCCTATTCATCTGCACTGTTTACACATTGTCATCCACAATTAATTCTTTCCAGGGACGCTCCACTGCCTGCCCTCCCATTGCACAGGGACCCCATTCTGAGCTGTTGTGTCTGTTAAATTGAGCATGGGGTGCTGCGATTAAATTAAGTTTTTTGACTCTCTCTCTCTCTCTCCCTCCCCTTCTCTTTTCTCTCTGTTAATAATGATGCCTGATGGAAGATTGCTGGCACTGGAGTAAAGAGGTAATTACAGGCACTAAAAGTAGGTGAAGAAAAGTTTCTATGTGGAAATGTGAATGGGAACGTCTTTTCTGGCTAGCCAATGTTGCCCTCAGCACGAGGTGGGAACCACAGCCCCGTGTGATGTCCAGGGTATGAGGAGGAGAGGAGGGCACAGGGCTGTGCGTGAAGGTCTCCAATAGACAGAGCAAACTGCAAATTTTGAATCTATGAGAGTCTGTATCCACTGGCCTGAATATGGGTTTTCTTCAGCAAGTGGCATTCCCGCCTTCTGCCACAGCTGTGTTTGTGCATGTGTGGCATACACCAGCCAGACTGCTCCTCTCCCAGGATCCATACCCAAGAGCACCAGGAGAAATTTCCTGGGCTAACAGGCTAGCAAGTCACCTCCCTACACTGATCCGCTCCTGCACTGGGGAGTAAAACATGGAATGAGAACTGGAGCTCATCTGACTGCAGATGAGGAGGAAAACAAGAGAAGAGGATGGGAGTCTGACCAGTTTTGCAAAACCTCTGTGAGGCAGCAGCATTTTATTGCAAAGTGTTTTGCTCCTGCATGAAGTAGACAACTGGTTTTTGTTACTGGGGTGTCTGCAAAGTCAAAGAGCCATTTTTGCTAAGAACAGAAACATGCAGCTCTGTGGAGACAGGTGAATTTGACTTTATACCTTTGCTCAGCCACTCATGGGACTCACTACCACAATTGGGCTGCAGTCCTCCGGCATGGCCCATGAAGTGTCCCCATGGCAAGAAGGGCAGAACTCTGACCCTTCCAGCCAGCAGCCTGGACTAGAGCTACAGCTCAGCTAAAGAGCAGCCTCTATTTGCTGTTTGCTCATATCAGACAAAAAAAGACCTGAGAATTGCCTTACATTCTGATGCCCCAATATCCAAGACAGATTAAAAATAACAAAAAATCATTGGTACACTCTTTTAAGGCTTGGAAAATAGCAGCCTCTCTGATTTTATGCTATGCAAGAAAACTGCTCCTGCAAGAGAAAAATCTTCACATCAGCAATTAAAAAAACCAGTCTCCTCATAAATACTGCTGTAAAATATTGTTGCATGCACATACGAAATGTGCTGGAAAGCACATGCTACATCCCCCTCTAGCGCTGAACTACTACAGAGTAACTAATCCTGCCACTGCTTTTTCAGCTGGAGCACAGACTTTTCTGCAGCAATCCATGATTAAGCCCCACAACCGAACCAAGAAGGGGGCTGCCACATGCAAGCGTGTCTTTCCAGGATGACTGCTCTACAGCAAATAGATTCACAGGGACTGAGAAGCCCAAGAGTCTAGAAAATTACTAAGGTTTTAATACCTGCTAAATACCAGTGTGAATCCAGGGCAAATCTGTTTTGTTTTGCAAGTCTCCTTATTCATTCTGTGCTTCCACTTAGAAACTAGGGAGCTGTGCACACTGCACGCCTGATCGATGCTCATCCTGTGGCACCACAAGTTGTTAGTACGTTGTACAGAGCAGTACTCGGGGAAAGCAGCCCCTCTGAGAGTACCAGCTATAGTTATTACCTTCCCGATCATCCTCCATCACAGAAGCCATGGTCCTGCAGGTCTTGTTCAGGGAAGGAACCTACCTGAGCCAGGCAGGGAGCATCAGCTTTCAGCAGCTGCCTGTGTCCTGTTGCATCAGCCCACCTCACGCCTGCACCTGCAAGGACAATCAGGCTGGACACCGAGGTCATACCAGCCCGATGGCTCTCCAAGATGCATGACAGGTCACACTAAAGCCACTCAGACTGCAAGCCTCATTTCTCAAGCATGCAGAGGAGCGTGTTGTGTGTCCCAGACTCTCCTATGCTTGGTGAAGCAGAGCTCTTCAGGTGGTCAGTCTGCATTTACCTGGCATCTCGCTTTGGGACAGTCTCAGCTTGTTAAAAGAAGAGCGAGGAAACTGGAGGGAGGCCAGACATCAGGGAAAGGGCACTGCACAACATGTGCTGGCTGATTTTGTGCACTCACAGTTTGCAGCACCTGAAGAAGGTTCTGGGGGCTGGAGGGAGCAGAGGCAGGCTGGCTTCAGGAGGTCACCCGGGTCAGGCTGTGCAGAGATCAGGATTCACAACCAGCATGGGCAGCAGATGTGGGTCTAGTTGGCATCCCCAACTGGATGTGAAAGCAAGGCAGGAGGCACAGCCCCAGCACCACACCCCTGCTTCCACATCTTCATCCAGCCAATACAGCCCACTTCTACAGTCCGTCCAACCCGACAGACACTACAGGCACAGAGCACACAAGTTTTAGCAACAGCCTCCATGGCTTCCTAACAAAAACACTGTCACTCAGCAGGAGATGAGCAGCTGAGCCAGAACCCTTCTCAGACCAGCCAGCCGTGCTGCACTACCAGCTGCAAGCACTCTCACAGACCTCATCCCTTTACCCAGCCTCAAGAAGAACAAGCCTGATCCTTCTTTCCAGGTGGGTAAGATCAGCCACAGAACAGCTGAAGATAGCTCTTTATAATGGAGGCCTTTGAGCAACCTCAGTGGTGAGTGCTGGCAGCAGCCCTGCCTGCAAAAACTGAAGCAAAGGCTCTTATTTAAATTATTTTCCAGAAGCAGCACTACTAGTATGTTTAGTAACATAATTATCACAAAACCTGCAAGCTGCCTGCCACTGTTCCTCCCACTGAAACCAGTGATAGTGGAGCATGTTTAGGGAAATACATCGCTTGCACAGTTAAACAATTTACAGAAGGGTTCATGGTTTTGAAGTGCTCTATAAACATGTATTAATCAACCAGTGAGAGTGGAGCATGTTTAGGGAATTACATCGCTTGCACAGTTAAACAATTTACAGAAGGGTTCATGGTTTTGAAGTGCTCTATAAACATGTATTAATCAATCATTAAATAATTAAGATAATTCTCTGTTCTTTTTCTCTGACACTCCCAAATTGATAGATGTTCCTATAGCAACAGAGGAGCAGGACTGATGGCAGGGGGATTGCAGGGCTTGGGGAGGTGATGCTAGCACGGGACCTTTGCTCTCCAGCCCTCCAAAAGTCACACAGGGCAAGCGGAAGGGGGCTGCAAGAGGTGACATGCAGGAAGGAGGCTTTCAATTTTAATGGAGATTCTTACGATGACAGTCTATGCAAATAGGTACATGAAAGAGAAGAGGAAACAGACTGGGGGAAGGGGGAGAGAAATGAACCCTGGTTCAGATTTCAAAGCAAAGCCAGGAATAATTTTTGGAGCTAAGAATAGTCGCAGTGCACCTTGTTCTCCTTGGACTAAAGCCCTGCATAATCCTTAGGCTCGGGGTCTGAAATTGGAATGGGGCGGGGGAGGGAGGCCAGCCTGCACAGTCCAGGAAATGTGGCTGTCCAGGCTGCAGCTCTGTCACCTTTATGGTTCCTTTGTGTCACCAAAAGCGAATATTTAACAAAGGACCTGGCCCTCTGCTTTTGGAGGGCCCTTCCAGTTGTTTTGCAAATGAGATTGCTTGATTGGTGAGCAGAATCACAGATCTTTTGAAGCTGTCGCCCGGGAAAGGGGGAGGGAAAAGAGTTCAGTTTTCCCCCGCAGTAAATAGTAGGATCTGCCTGGTCCTATTGAGAGGTGTTTAGAATGAACCAAAGCAACTTTTGGATCGACTTGAAGGTAAAATTCTTCAGAAATCCCTGGAGGAGCCTACAATCACTTCTATAAAAAAAGCAGCATCTACTGATGTCCTGAGAGAAACTTCTGTTCCTGTTGCAGCCCCCTTGCCTTCCTTGAGGGGGCTTCAGTAAGCCTCTGAGAAGACAAGCGGGGTTCTTCAGCTTGTTGGAGAATCTGCTTGACCGACCCTAAAGGACAGTTTCACCACTGAGTCCAGGGGAGCAATGTGCATCCCTCAGAGGGCTTACTGGTGTAGATCATATCAACACCCACGCAGGTGTTCACTGGGAGATCCCCTTTTTTGGTCAGAACATAGCTTCTGCAACACAAAAAGCGCCTGTGTCAAGGCAGGGATGCTGCTGACAAGAAACGATGTTTTGTTAGAGATGAACCAGAACAGAGTGCTTTGAGACAACTGCCCCCAGATTTTTCAGTCTAGTCAAGCTCAGCATTGAAGTGAATTTTCCCGAAAAGGCCTCTCTCCCTTCCTGTGCGTGAGGCTTGCGGCTGAGCTGCATTTACTGAGAACAACGTGGACCTTGCCCAAGCTTCATGGGAGCTGGGCAGAGCTCCCAGGGAGCACAGCCCAGAGGAGAGAATGGGACCCAAACCTAAGCAAAAGCGCTGCCTACTTTAATGTTAAGCAGACTTGAAATGAAATGTTTCGTGTCAGTTCAACAAATTGAAACAAAACATTCCTACCTCCGAAACATCAAGAAGCTTCACTTTGATCCAAAAAAGGTCGAAACAGAACATGGAAACATTTCTGAACATGACTATTTTAATTCCAGGAAACAACTTTTTTTTCCTGTTTTTTTGCCCCAGTTTGTTCTGTTCTGGAAAACAGAAGAAGAAATTAAAATTTTCACATAGCTGTACTTGGAGCCATTTATCACAGGAGGGACTAATATTGCTTATACACGCATGTGTGCCCGAGCGCTCTCACCTGCACTCTCCGTACATCCACTCTGCCTTTCAGTGGTACTCCCAGACCTCTCTCCAGACTGGTCTCAGCACCCATAGAGCTGCCAGGCCTCCAGCCCCATGACCAGAGGATGCCCTTCAGTCTGAAGGAGGTCCTAAGGGCCTGGGCATACCCAGTACAAATGTGCTATCACACACAAGCAGTATGTCCACAAGGTACCCTAAAAAAAGGGTGTTTAGTGCTGGCACAGCCATCACTACTGTCACCACAGGGTTCACGCACAACCCAGTTCCCTTTAGAGTCCTCCCTCTCTCAGACAAGGCAGACACAGGGTTTGGACTTTACTCATTTCAGACCTCATAGTTCGTTACCAATGTAACAAGGAACTGTTTTGAATAATTCTCTGCTTTGGGGAGCAATGCTAAAAACAGCACTTATTGAAAGAGAAGAGGGAAGGCCGTGGGAACATCCTAAATCATCTTTGCGCGTT
>NW_010423023.1:22871-31110 GCF_000710305.1 Buceros rhinoceros silvestris
ACTCTTTCAGTGTTGATTTCCTCTCCATCGTACGTCTCCCAACAGGTCTCTTGATGCCAAGTCCTTTGTTGTTTCTACAGGGTGAGGTGTCCACACATGGGTATGCTATGCCTCTCTTGCACTGGTGGAATAGTTGACATGACCAGGGTAGCCACGTAGTCCTCTAGACCAGACTGGCCAGGACCGGGGCTCCACACTTCTCTCCTGCCAGGCTCTTGGCACCTGTTGCCTAGGTTTCCCTACTACAGACCAGTCTTTCCCCAGTGCCTTCACCTGGGGGAACTTGTCTATATCTTGATCTCTTCCTTATTGGGGGAAAAGGTTTCTTTTAAATATTCCCCAGTAGGCATTTACTGCAAAAGCAGCCATTCTTATCAGCGCTGGGCATACACTGTTGCGCCAGGAGATGTATTTCTCTCATTTTGTATAAATAACCTCTAATAATAATTCATTCTGTTAATTCTCTGATTCTCTCCAGCTCTTCTAAACTCATTCACCCTCTAAGTATGTAAAAATAAACTGCAGGAACAATTCATATTGCATCTATGGCTAAACAAACTCTCGTGGGTTCCACTGTTACCCAAACAGCACCCGCCGGACTCATTCCGTGTGGGTTGGCAGTCGGTCAGCGCTTGCAGGCTCTCTCAGAGCCTTGGATCTGATGCAAAATCAGCCTTCTTGCTGAGACCTTGCAGTGTCTTCATGAGGCTCTAAAAGAACATCCAGAAGGCCTTATCCATCATTGGGCTGTCCTGGGCTGCGATTCGAGAGTGGGCCTGTGAGATGGGCTGGCTTCCAGGTGATGTTTGTTCCCACCTCCTAGGAACAGCTTGCAGCAGCCTTGCCAATTGTCAGGATGCATCCCTAAATATAGGAAGGCTTCAGGCTTTTAAACTGATGCAGATGATTAAGAGATCTTCCTTTTAGGGATAAAAGTGTAGTGACATCTCATGGAAGACATATATCACCTTTGCGAACCAAGGCATGCATTGTGTTATAAATAAACGATAATAAGATAAAATAAAGAATAACTGCAGGAAGAGAGGAAATCAGCATGTAGGTTATGTTCCAAAAGTCTCCCCAGTGAAGCTTCAGATGTGCTCTGTTTCCATCATCCCCCTTGAAGATTATTTCAAGGCTGTATTAGTATGTGGATCATGAGTGTGGCTGTTACCATGGACACATATCTAATCAAAAGGAGCCTAATTATGTATATTACCAAATCTGGCACTTTGAGAGCACTTCAGTGATAATTCTCCTGCTTGTCTGACAAATAACATGATTGCTCAGTAAGCTGCGGGTTTAACGTTGCGGTTTTGTTCTTTGATAAGAAACTGTCTAGTTAACCAAAAGTGCATTTCACTTGCGAAGGCACAGCTAATATTAGCAACCAGATTAAATTAATTATGTTTAATAAGCTAATAAATATATTTAGGACTTTTTGTGCTATGCTCAGTCACCATTAGAAAACACTTCATCATTAGTCACCAAAAATGAAATGGTGTCTTTTTTTCCAAGGATGAGAGCACTTTAGAAATTTCAGTTTATGATTATAAATTAAAATGCAATTTGCTTTAAAAATAGATTTTAAAATTGATGTTTGTCTTAAGCTCTAAGACTGAAAACAGATTCTTTATATTTGTCTCAGATTTATGGGAAAAGCAAGGAATTTTTCAAGAACACGTCAGAAATAAGTGGGTGATGCTCAGTCATATGCCCTCACTATATGAAAAAAGTGTAGAAGATTGCTGCTTCTCCCACCCTGCCACCCAGTGCTGCCTGGAGCAAGCAAAAGAAAGCCTTTCCTATGACACCCATGGAAGGAAGGAGGACGGTAGGATGGGTAGTGACAGAAGCTGCAGAACTGAGCCATGCTTTGAATCATCTGTGACAATGGGCTGATGGACAAATGGGAGCCTGTCACACCCGGGTCAGCAGGAGTCAGGCTTTTGGGCAGATGAGCAATCCCACCTGCCCAGGTACTACTGCACACATCATCACACTTCCCTTCTCTGTCTTCCTGCTAACTCTTCCCTTGCATGATTTTCTCCTAAGTATATTCATGGCAAGGAAAGCAAAAGGCCCCTCTGGAATTTGCCCCTACCCCATGTTGCTTTACCTTCCATCCCCGTCACACCCACTCAGCTGCCGGGAGAAGACCACTTGGTTGGGAGAACCTACCGGTTCGAGCAGCCTTTTCCTCCCCTCTTTCATGCACTGAACAGAGGAGAAAGAGAGCATGTAAATCACCAGGTGACCAGAAGCTCATCACCTTCTGTGCTTTTCTTTCTACAACAAGGATTCCTCAAGTCTGCAAGAGACAAATATGCAAAGCATGCAGCTAAGATGTTGGGTGCAGGAATGAAGCAAATTGTTGAGCTGTGGTGTAACAGAATAGGAAACACCTTAACAGCAACTTGTCTAGTTAAGTCTAAGAGTAGAAAATTGCGATCTACCAGAGTCAGCTGTGAGCGGACTGAGGAAGTACCCAACAGGATGACCCATGTGATGCCCAGATGAGATGTTCACTGCTACAAGTACTAGTCGTGGCAGGTTGGCTTTGAGGAAATTCTTTTGGAAACCAGTTGGTGAGCCCCGTTGCTGATCAGAGAGAAGACAAGGACCCTCTGCCCTTGCAGCCCCAGTGCGGACAGGTGAAAGACCCCAAGCCAGCACCAGATGCCCACTGTCATCAGCACAGGTACCCTGCCCTGATCACCGGTGGGGTGGTCGGCAAGAGCACAGCTTACCTGTGTGGCTGAGCTGCGTTGGGAGGTGGTGGTCCTGCTCCAGCCAGTCAATAATCATGTGAACGAGCTGGTGTGATTGGTGCTTGTATGGCTGTCACTGTAACGCTTAGGTTAAATACTCTTTGTGAATAACTGAAGCATTAGTAATAAAACTCATAATAGTAGTTGGAACATGGGTATTCTAGAAAAAGATGTGATTGTAACATTCAATATTCCCCATGTTGGCATTCATCTGATTCAGTCAGCAGTCTCTGTGCAAATGGATCTTCAAGTTCCCAGCTTCAGCTGCTCTGTGACAGCAGGCACCACATGGCCTCTTCTCTCTCCTCCAACCCCCACATCATTAAAGATAATTAAACTCTTGTCCCATGGTGTCCAGGTGCCACAAGACACCTGGCAAGTCTCACCTCTAACTACCCCCATCAGCTGTGCTGGAATAGCAGTACTGCAGATGCAGCCCGTGCGGCACAGCCCACTCCCACCAAAGTGCTGGGTGAGCTGCTGGTGGGACACCCCCAGCTCTCCTCGGCTTCCCAGGGCGCAGTAGGGAGCTGCGTGTTCATCAGCAGTGCCCTGCCGCAGGTCAGCACACCCACTTATCTGCGTTTTCCCTTGTTTGCCATTTTCCATCAGCCCCCATTTTCCTCCAACTCTCTCTGGTGTACCAATTAATCCAGGGGGTTTTCATTTACTCAGGCTGTCCAAACCAGCAACACGCAGCTACCCCCCACAATCACTGCCAACAGCTCATAATATATTTTAACTGCTCCTTGGCCTTTGATGTGTTAGCCTTCTGGGCAACATTATCATTACGCTTTACATACCTCCGTAGGTGAATGCAGCGCTGCGCAGTGGCTTGCACATGCT
This sequence comes from Buceros rhinoceros silvestris, assembly GCF_000710305.1. Taxonomy (NCBI): domain Eukaryota; kingdom Metazoa; phylum Chordata; class Aves; order Bucerotiformes; family Bucerotidae; genus Buceros; species Buceros rhinoceros. Next base: position 26,489 of record NW_010423023.1, read on the forward strand.
GAGTACGAGCAAGGGTTTGCTTGAGCCTGAAATAAGGTGCGTTCTCCTAAGAACCATGCAAGAACTGTGCCCTCTTTGCTAGCAAAACCCTGATCAAGCCCAAAATAAGCACCAATAATATCCTGGACTTTGGGGAGCTTATTTTCAAACTGTGTACCAAACATAGGAAGGAACAGGACAAACCAAATGAGGCACTTACCTGAGGAGAAGCCTTCATGGGAGAAAGGAGTCCTGGTGGAGTCTGAAAGCGTGGGCACCGCATCAGGGTGAGCAGATGGTGTGCCTTGCACGTGTGCATGTGCTGGAGGTAAGAACACCATTCTAGCTGAAGCATCGGACGCAGCCCAATTCAGGAAAATATAATGGCAATTTTCAGGAGCCAGGGACATTGCAGTCCCAGACTGGGGCATTCTTCACAACTCTGGAGCCATTTACGGTTTTGAGGGCTCTCTTCATGGAAATAGTCACAATTGCTTTTCACAGGGAACATAAATCAGCATGGGTGGCGTCAGGCTGGTGATTCGGAAGGGCGCTCAGCCTCAGGAAAATGTGAGAACATTCAAAGCCCTGAAAGCTTAGTTGGACGTGGTACAGGTTAGCCAGGGATGTTGCACAGTGGCCACGCGACTCACAGGTGCTTACAAGAGTGGCGCTGAGAAACAAACTTCCTGTAATAAGCTATTTTTGTGGGAAATGACAGGTACATGAGGTTAACATGGGTGCACTCAGTGGGGTCAGAGGGAGGTGGAGAAAAGTCATTTCTAAAGAGGGTTGTCAGGGTCCCCGAGCCCAGCTAGCGGGAGAGAAGATCCTGGCCAGCAAGAGAGGACATCCTGTGATCTTGTCATCTTTTCTGACAAAAGATGGTAAGTGGCTCCCCGGTCTCCACGATCATCCTAAAGCTGCAGAACAGAGCCCTGCTCATTGTTGGACCCCTCTACCTAGAGGGCTGAACCCTCTGCATTTTTCTACTGATCTTGTCATCTTTTCTGACAAAAGATGGTAAGTGGCTCCCCGGTCTCCACGATCATCCTAAAGCTGCAGAACAGAGCCCTGCTCATTGTTGGACCCCTCTACCTAGAGGGCTGATATTTTATTTTTTACTATTCAAAACTGTCTTTGGTTGAGCGGGACAAAACATAATTCACCTATTGCAGGCATATTTCTGCAAAAGCTGGGCTGAGCTGTGCCTCTGCGCAGCGAGCATGGCCAGCCCCCAAACCCTCCAGTTCTGCAAATGACTCCCAATGGGTTACCCCAAAAGGTTGGGAGGGATGCAGAGAAAGGGGCTGCTTGCAGCATGCTGCTGCGTGAGTCCCTGAAAAAGGAATGTGCCCTTCCCGACTGCCCCTGAAAGCACTGGGGGATAAATAGATCACAGAGAGAAGCTATTAAAACGGGGGCTGGAGGGGCCTGGTTTCAAGCAGGGCTTGGGACATCGAACAATAGGCTGCCATTTTGAAGCAGCTAGAGCCCAGGGTGCTCGAGACGATGTGGCAGAAAACAGTCGCAGGGTACAACCCTTGCTTGCAAAATAAACAGGCCCCTGAGAGAACATTGTGCAGTGGCTGCTGACGTGCAAAGCTAGCGTTGAAAATCATGAACTGTGCCTTCTAAAAATATAAAGGAGCAGCGCCTGAGGACGGGTGGCTTGGGGCAGGAGAGGCAGAGGGAAGAGACCAGCATTGTCGCCGAATCCTTGCGGGATTTTGGGAAAGCTCTGTGCCTTTCTGTGCCCCACTGAGAGCAGGGTCATGCTGGAGGCCCCACTTGGAGGATCCACCACGCCATGCAAAAAAGCCCCCAAAAGAAATATGCCTGTCCCTTCACTGCCTTTCTGTGCCGCACTGAGAGCAGGGTCATGCTGGAGGCCCCACTTGGAGGATCCACCATGCCATGCAAAAAAGCCCCCGAAGGAAAAATCCCCGTCCCTTCACGAGCCCTCGGGGGAGTTTGCATCCCTCCAGCAAGTTTTGCAGGCTAAGCACAGCTGTCAGTTTGTAAAGGAGGAGCTGTGCACCCTGGCTACAACTCAGTGGGGGACAAGAGGTGCTGTTATCTCTGGTGAGCTCCCCAGATTCTTCCCCAACAGGACAGCGGGCTTCAAGACCTCAGAGAGGTTTTGCTGTCTGGAAGGTCTGAAGCAAGTGGCCAGACACACACACGCAGGGCAGCCCAATCGTCGGCTGGTGGGACAATCCCAGCTGCCATCACCACCTCCAGCTGCCCTTCCAAGCCCCCAGTGATGGAGAAGGCTCCTCAGCCACAGGAGAGGCCAGCCAAGAAAGAGGGGCAGAAACGGTTAAAGTAACTGGTAAGTAAAACTGTCAGTAGGAAAACATGATCTGGACAGACAAAAGCATCCCTTCCAGCACTGCCAACCCCACATACTCAAAAATTATGTGTCGGGCTCCAGAGAATCACGGTTTAAAATTCACAAGGTTTTTTGTTCTGGTTTTTAAAGAAAATTATAAATGTTTGAGCTTTTCCTAATTGCACTCTGTTTTCTTGAACTTTATGATCATATTTTCAAACTTTTCTCTAAATCCCTGAGGGCTACAAACTTCTACATTTTTATTATAAAATAAAGTTGAGACGCTCACCTAATGCCCACAGCTTTGGGGCAAACAGCAATGATCAAAAGACTTCAGCTAAAATGAGGGGAATAGGAAATACTGGAGATCTCAAGAACGAACATCCTGCTGTATACGTGTCTCTTACCAATTTTCTTAACATTTGGAGGGTTGCGCAAAAACAGTCTTAGAAGATATTTTACAGTTTTAATGAACATCACATTGCTTAAGTACTTTGTTTGTCAGTGTGAAGAGCAGGTCTTCCGTGATGTTTTGCCTCCAAGAACAGTGTTGCTTGCAGCCAAGAGCTGCAGAAAAGTTAATACTGAGGCTGCTGTCCCAGGCTAGACCAGAGGAGCACAGCTTCCAAGTGCGTGTTGTATGCTCAGGGTTGCTGCTGTTCACACACCAGAGAAGGTTGAGAAACATTATCTGATGTCAAACCAAGACCTGACCTTCCACCTTTAGCGTGATGCATACAGAAACTTACTGCCCAAAAGGGCTAGGTGGGTGCCATCCAACTTACTTTCTTCATCTCCAAAGGTGCTGAAAAACTGCCACATCTTTACAGGGATATCTACAGGGCAAATAGACTGTGATAAATGTATCAGACTGTAAACAGCTCAGTCATCCTCCAAGATTAAAGGCTGATCTGAGTGTGGACTCACTGTCGTGCCTCTTGAAAGGACCTGGCTTGTAACAGCCTGATTATCGATTGCTGCCTGTAAGAGAATGCGATTCTCTCTTGCGCTGGTCCTGTTAGCTGCATTTACTGAAACGCTTGCTGAAATGTCCCCTTGTAGAGATAATGGCTTTCTTTGGTTGCTGTCAGAATGAACAAATGGAAACAAAAACATGCCACTAATAATTGTGTCCTACTCTAATTAAAGCAAGACAAAAGCATTGCACGGCTGGGTTTGGCTCGCCATCGCCTGAGTGCTTCGACAAGCCCTAGCACAGAGTCTGACCACAGTAACCCAAAGACAACGGCGCCTAATGCACTGGTGGCACTCAAAGCCACAAGGTTTCCACCAGCCCAGAAACTCGGCAAAACATCCAGGAGGACAACGAATACTTTTGGCACCCAGACTGGGATCCAGCACCCAGAGGTGCTGCTCTAGGCAGAGCTCAGCACACGTAGGCTTAAGGGGCTGCAGAAGGTGAAGATAAATGGTGAAGCACTCGTGGCCCATCTGCACCAGGCAGAAAGGCCAACAGCTCAGTTCAGGCAGGAGGCAACAGGGCTTCCACAGGATAGTGCACACTGTCTCCCAGGGTGCTGGGTCCCGCTCACACCAAAGGATGCACCTGGAGCCCATCACACCAAGCTCCCAGCCTTCCCAGTGCTGTGTCAAGGCTTGATAGAGCCCAGTACCACGTGTTTCCATCCTCCAGATCTTCATCCTCACCACACCACCAGGAAGCAAAATGTCCCTCCCTGCAGAGGTGGAAGAGAGGCAGAAATTTGCTTACTAGTGTCCTACAGCAGGAGTAAGCAAGGAAACATGTCCAGCTCTCTTCCCCCACAAGCAAGCACCATAACCCTTTGTGCATCCTGCTTCTTCAGGCTGAATCTGGGTCCCACTGTAATAGGTGCAAGTTGAAGAAAAAGGAAACAAAGTGGGGGGAAAAAAGAGCAAAACTGCCCAAATCCAAAATAAAAAGTACTGCATAACCGTATCACAGGGTTTTTATTGTAAACAAACAGGTGACCATGTCTAAGTACTCTTGTACACCCAGACTTTATTGAGGATTACTCCAGTGATTGATTGCGGATCATGTCAGAGCTGGGCCAGTAGTCAAGGACTGACTCAGGAAAAGCCAGGCTTCAGACATCTCTTGGGACATGGTTTCAGGTGCCTCAGCTCAGCTGCAGTGCTGCCCTGTGAAGCCCTCTGTCCCCCATGCCTGCTGGATGTGCCCCCTTGGGCTGGCGCTCTCGGGACAGGAGACCGTGATAAAACAGAGAGCAAGACCAAAGCCGTTTGCTCAATGGCTTTCCTGGTGCTGAGCTTCATGAACGAGTGCAGTGCGGCTGGTGCAGCCATT
>NW_010423023.1:31210-35969 GCF_000710305.1 Buceros rhinoceros silvestris
TTGCTCAACGGCTTTCCTGGTGCTGGGCTTCATGAACGAGTGCAGTGCGGCTGCTGCAGCCATTTCTGCCTCTCAGGGAGACTTTCACTGCTAAGCAAGTTAACACACTGTCTTCTTGAAGCTTCTAATGCACCTATGGGAGGGGGAGAAGTCTGATCTTCTAAGATGCACAGTCTGCAGCTTTACTGCAAAGTCTGTGAGTCACTTCAAGAGGGAGCGAGAAGAGAGACAAGATAATTTCCAGGCACTGCAGTCAGTGATGCAAGAATGATGAAGGGGCAGACAAGAACCACGCAAAGCCATGGGCTCCACAAGTGGCAGCACTGATTTCCTCCCTATTAGCCCTGTAACTCCCAAGTGTCAGCTTGGCCCTACAAAGTCAGGTATGCCCTTAAACATAGCTCAGTTTGGGACTGCGTTACTTACATTTTTTTGTTTGTTTATTTCTTTTCCAAAAGAGAGATTTTTCCTTCTCATGCTGGGAAGCATGGTGGCTGAGGGCATCACAACAGAGTTGTGATAGATACAGAGGTCAGCATGTTGGCAGATAATTTACCCAAATTGATTTGCAGGTGAGGATTAAAATTTTGGGGCATCTAAAGCTGCGTGGTTGCTAGCTGTAACATTGGCTCAGCGGCTCAGGGATGGTCTCCAGAGCCACGTCAGGACCTAGGCTTTGCTGGCATCCCACCAACACCTGCAAAGGCACTGAGGAACATGGGATGCTCCTTGCCGGTGCTGCATGCATGCTGCTTTCCCACTGAGCCCTCATATGCAGGCACAGAGTTGAGTGGCTCTGTGTCGCTGCTGCTCTGCACCCACTGGAAAAGTCTCCCACACAGCCACCTCAGGGCTTGCTTCTAAGAAATAACCCCTGTCAGTAGTTACCATGCCTTGTCTTTGACATGGAAATTTCTCTCTCTTATCAAAGTAATTTGGCTGCCTTTCAGATGGGCAGGCAGGATGAGGCTTTGAGCAACCTGGTCTAGGGGAAGGTGCCCTGACCATGCCAGAGGGATTGGAACTACATGATCTTTAAGCTCTCTTCCAACCCAAACCATTCTGTGATTTTATGATTCCCTGGGAGCTTGGGGAACAACAGGACTGGAAAGACTGGGTAATGAGTCTGCCTCTTCATAGACCTCCTGGTTCTCCCCTGGGGTTTGTGTGAGGGTCTTGGACTCTTTCAGTAATCCTTGACTATTCTTTATTTCTTACTTCCCACTTTTCTAGTCAATTCTTTTATTAAATCTTCATACTCATCATGTAGGAAGAAGAGCTACTTCACATCGCTGATGGAGCAGTTTAAAGCTGTGAAGGTAGAACTCGAGCACAATCTGCCCAATGAAATTATTTAAAATGTCAGATTTTATTCAAAAGAAGCACACTCACCTCAGCAGTTGTCCTTCACAGTATCCACAGCTGGAAGCTGGGCAAAGGGCTAGGGAACCTTCTGCTGCCCAGATCAGCTCTCCCAAGCCTGTGCCAAAGGGTCTTCTCACCTGTCCCAGAGAAAATACAGCATTTTCTGAGTAGTTATCACCCTACAAAGATTGGAAGAACAGCAGACAAAGCTCCTTTCTCCCATTCAAGACTATACGGATCGAATACAGGCTTAAGGAAGGTCGTGCTGGCCTGCTGACAACATTTTAGCAAAGTTTCAAGGCAGCTTAAGCTGTCAAATTTTTATGAAGCTGTCTTTGACATCTGTTCCCTAAGGAAATGAAACAGTCAAGATTAACTAGACCCACCAATTACGTAGTTAACAAGTGACTACAATAGACAATAAATAATACATCTTTTCCAACAAGGATTAAATAAGCATCACAGACAGGAACACACATCCTCCTGTGGAGTTCCCCCCAAAACCATCCATCCTCGAGGTGAACCTGCCCCAGCACCATGCTGATGCCCTTCCTGGGGGTATGGGTGGCAAAACCTCGACGTCCAAGAATGTGGGGTCCCCCAGTGCTCTGAGCCTCAGCCCATGAAATGTTCCCCCTCCCATCAGCAGGGAGGTTTCTACCCCAGACTTGCAGACTGCTCCCCACTGAGGGAAAACAGAGCCACTCCTACACGTTACCGCATTGCACTGGCTGCTACAGGCTCCTTAGAGAAAACCAAGCAGCTACCACAGCGAGCAGAAGTCCACAGCAACCCCTGTCCGCTAACCGTAAGAATCGCCCTTCTTTAGAAGCAGAGCTCTCTGACTGGAGGAGTTTAAACTCCTCAGGGCAGTAGTACCACTGAAAGGACAGGGTCCTTATGGCACTGCACGGTGTTGGTGGGAAGCCCTGCTCTAGTAGTTAGGAGGAAAAGGCCACCTACGGAAATGTTGGTCTCAATGGCTGAAGTGCCTCACTCATGCTCTTGGGAGCAGCTTTCCTTTCTCTAGAGCTCCTCACACTGCTCAAGGCATAAGCAATGCCCGCCCACCTGGCCAGAAAGCTCATATTTAAAACAATATCATATTTAAAACAGTCTCCCTAACACAGAGAAGAGACATCAGATTAAGCTTGTTTTTTAGTGCTGACCAACTGGAGCATTCTCCAGCTGACAATGCCGAGTCCTGTCCGGGAGTACAGCTGAATTGAAGCCATCAGTAAATCACAGGGGGGTGCAATATCCCCTCCTCTGGCTGTTTAAAATAAGTGTCACTAAACCAGACAGATGCTGGCGCTGTGTCTCAGCAGGCCTTAATTTAGCCCATACGGAGTGCTCTTACATCATTTGTTCTGGGCACAGCTTAATTGTAAAATTAATTATTTTCCTATCAAGCAAAATTGTATAAGAGGGTAGTCATGGGATTATTAAACCCGATGGTCGCTAAATGTGATTTGAATAAATAAAAACAACTTTGACTCCTGTCTGCACTAGGGACCACTAAGAGAGTAGAGCCGCCAGGGCAGGGAGCCAGCAAACACTTGGTGGTAGGGAGGAGGGAACGGCTGCCACCAGGAAGGCTGAGGTCCAAGGTCCCAGCCGCCCTGCTGCGGGGCGCCAGGATGGGGCCCCCAATTGTGCTGGGATGCTGCAGCAGACCCAGCTGGGCAGAGGACCGTGGATCACACCACCACCCATCTCCAGCACATCCTGACAGCTGCCAAAAGTCTCCTGGGCTTGCTGCTGGTATCACAGGAGGGCTTTCAGCCTTGCTGCAGGGAGCCTCTAGGACCATGCAGAGCTAGGGGTGTCTCTCAAGCCCCCCTCACCCTGTCCCACTCCAGATGTGCCCCTTCCCTATGACATGCCTGGTAGCCTTCCCCAGCATGGAGCTGGCTTAGCAACACAACGGCAACCGGCATGGGGGCGATGGGAGTGTGGCCATCACTGTGGCATCAAGCTACAGATGTTCCAGCCAATGGTACATGGCAGCTTGTGCCCAGACTGCTGCACTCGAGATAGTGAGTGATTTGCATCTCAAGACAAGCTGGTTCAATTTGTTCTCATTTCTGATGCTGTCACAGGAGGCTCAGACAAAAATGAAGCTAACCACCACCCCAAACACAAAACTTTTCCCATGACAGGGCAGACCAGACCTAGATTTTCATTGGAGAGCATCCTATTTTGCTGAGCTGCACCCACAGGTGATGACAGAAGTGAAATAACATGGGTAGAAACAGAACTGTGGCATGGGGGAGCCACAGCTGGAACAAGTTGCGATAGGTCATGACCGTTCCTGCAGAAGCCCTCCATCCTCAATCACCTGACAGCCACTCCACACAGTGCCCACCACGTGAGCAGGGCTGAGGTGGTCAAAATCACACAGAAATCAGGAAATCAATTAGCCAAGCACATACCCATACAGTGAGAAAACCTTATCTGAGCAAAATATGGACACCAGATGCCAAGATTTTGTCTTAGATTTTGGGCCAACACAGTGTGAAATCTAACGCAAATCGAATCACTGCCACTCCTATTGGGCACGTCTGCCTTTGGGCAGCCACTGGGCTGAGCTCAAGTTACGTTAAATTCTATAAAAACACAGAAGAGATGACAGTCCCAGATGCAAACCTGAAAACTGGGTCTCAGTTCCCTAGCACTGAAAGGGCATGTGAACCATTTTGTATTTACCAGGTGAATTTATGAAGCTGCATTATGAAAGCATGAAGCACCGATTCCATTGGTGTCTTTAAAAAAAAAACCAGACAGAAGCCCACAACACAACTCATTTTGAGCTCCAACGGGAAGTCTGCAAGCTTGTATACATATTTTTTTAAAATATCTCCTTTAATGCCTCATGCTGGTTAAGCATCCTGTGATGCTTGGTCTGTTAGACCATATCTCTGAATGCGGGAGCATCTGGCTTAATAAAACCCATCTAAGAGACGGCACCTACGGTGACACTTTGCTGGTTTATGAGGTCGTTTACCCCGAGAGCAACAAGAGTCTGGGCATGCAACCACTGCCCTCAAGTGGCACAAGCGGCGCAGGACCTTTCACGAAGCTCCTCTTTCCGCAGGGCAAGGGCACAGGCACATGCAGCACCGGTCCCCACTGTCCCCTGGGGAGGAACCCTGCTCCCTCCTCCCGCCGCCCCCCGGGCAGTCTCACCCCCCCGCTGCCACCGCGGGGAGCAGCAGCTGTAGGGCTGAGGTGCGGTTCTTTGTCCACATCTGAATGCAAACCTCCAGCTCCAGCGCCTGTGTAAGACAACTGGATGTCCCAGCATAAATCAGGGTGAAATAACGATCCTGATCTATTCTGCTTCTCTCAGCCAGCCTCTCTGCTGGCTCCTGTGGCATTTCCTGCATCAACT
>NW_010423023.1:36062-41021 GCF_000710305.1 Buceros rhinoceros silvestris
GCAGGAACACTTGAAGAGCAAACAACTAGCAGGCATTTTTTCAATTATTGGAGTAGTTGAAACATTCTTCTACAGCCCTGCAAAGACAAAGGATGAGAGCGTTACAACATCATCATTTTAAAACCCTGGGCTGTACTGAGTTTGCAGGCAGGGGGGTCTGGGCACTGCCAAGGCGGTGACACTTTATAGCCTCTTAATTGTTTGACTTGACCCTTCTTGCATCTTCTGACAAAATTCAGCATACAGCTAAAAGGCAAACACAGTGAAAACAAGCATTTCCTTAGGAGGGCTGGGGATCTGCTGGGAAAAAAAACAAACAAACAAAAAACCTGAAGGGAGGGATTGAAAGAGCAAAAGAATTGCTGTGAGCTTTGCTCCTGCATTTTCTTCTAATTCCTATGGAACTTGCCCATGCACTACTTAGCCCTTACTTGTGCCTGGAAATCTTGTAGATGCCCAAGGAAAAAACAAAATGCATGCAGTACTGCAGACCACTTGCTTATCCAGGGCTCCAGCAACAAGGCTGGGCAGTACTCTCTGCCACCTCAGTGACACAGAGGTCTCTAGGCACTACCTACAATTTACAGGAAACAATACTTGTTCCCAAGCGTGGTGGTGTGGTGCTCATGAGGGGGTAGGAGAAGCTGCGGGCATGGACATGCAGATCCACTGGGAGCTGCTGGCATGCCTCTGTCCCAAGCTGCTGCAGGTATTGCTCCTCCTATGCATCGTGGGATGCCCATGTTGGGCTCCAGAGGTGTTGGCGGTGCTTTTTCAGCCTGGCTGCCAGCCTGGAAAATAAAGTTTCCAACCAATGCAAGAACAAGACGGGAGGAACAGGGAGGACAGCTCTGACATTCCTGCCTGCGGCCAGCGGTGTTTCCAGAGCAATGGGGCTGGAGAGGCTGAGCCTGCTGAGCTCCCACATGAATAGGAGTGATGGACACATTCCTGCAGCGTTATAATGCCCATCAGCAAAGGGGTTAGAACTTGGCCATGTTGCAGCAAACTTCCCCAGTTAAAATCCCTTCCCCAGCTCTGTAACACAACTATTCTGTAACAACTTTCCTATCTACGCGGCTCTTTTAGAGCCAGGCTTTATGTTCTGCAAGCAAAAGGACAAGATTTTGCCAAGGAGAAAGATGTTCTTGAAGCAGAAAGACTGAAGCGTGCTACCATTCCCTGGGCTTGGCCACATCCACAGGCACGTCAGGTAATGGCATTCGCTTTGCTCTAGTTTAATCTGCACAGCTCTGTATGTTTCTAGAGTACCCCACCAGAACTGCGGGTTGGCCAAGGTTGATTTGAAGGCAATAAATGCCTTGAATGAAGGCAAAACTTGCAGAGGGATCAAGGAACATAGCACCTGGGGACACGGCAGGCAACGTGCCATTCCCCGGTGTTGTGAAAAAGGAGGAAATAAAACTGGTCTTATAAGGCCGACATCGAATATGCGAGATGAGCAAAGTCAGGGGGCGTGAATAACGACGGTTTATTTACTGAGCAACATTTACAAGTTCTTTCTGCATTGCTGTTGATAAACAAACTGCAGAGTTAGTTATGGCTTATTTACCAGAGAGACAGCACAGGTCTGATACTGAAGAAGCTACAGCCTGTCTGTTGTAGCTGGCTAATTTACAAGTTCTTTCTGCATTGCTGTTGATAAACAAACTGCAGAGTTAGTTATGGCTTATTTACCAGAGAGACGCACAGGTCTGATACCAAAGAAGCTACAGCCTGTCTGTTGTAGCTGGCTAGTTGGTACAATGAGCCCGTTAATGCACGAACAATGCAACAGAAATAAGTATAATCATGATTATAACCACTCAAAATACACCCGGGGAGAATAGTGTCACTCAGCGTAGGCTGAGGTGGAGAATCGTACCCAGTGGGGGGGCGGAGACGGGGAGCGAATTCATCAATCTGTCCGTCGGTATGGTTCCGAGTCTTCTCCTGTCCCAATTTAGGGCAAATATTGGGCAATATTTATACCTAGTTTTTTACATTACATCATTGGTGTAGACATGCAGGGTGGGACAACTGTAGACAAGCTTATCACTTACGTTAATCGCACGAAGTCCGCCAATTTACAGCTGCACGGGTAGAGGCAACCGCTCGTTTTGTCCACAGTGGAAAAATGGAAGAATGAGACCACCGGACCTCCGCCCAGGTTCAAACTCCTCCAGGACATTCAGACAACACCTAACACCAGATATGGATCTAGTGATAGTTGTAGTTCTGATTGTCACCTTGCCCAGTGCCAGATTTTATCAGCAAAGAGTTCGCAGGCATCCAGCTGCATGGTGTACATGCCTGACGTGACTTGGACTTTGTGCTGGGACTGTCCTCTGCAAACCCAGCGTGGCAGATGCAGGGAAGCACATTCCCTGTACAGCCAGGGACAGTGAGCAGCAGAGCGATGAGCAGAGGTCACCTCTGCAACAGCTGGAGGAAAAACCTTCATCAGCCACCTCTCTAGTCCCTCTTCCTGCCCCAGCACCAGCTGCCCGGCTCCCGTTTCCCTGCACACCAGAGCATGAGTACATGTTGTACTTGCACTGAAAGCACAAGGCGGGTACCAGCCCAGTGTGGGTAAAAGCCACCTCAGTGCCTTTGCTTGGAGAGTTTGGGTGATGCCTGCACTCCTGGTGAAATCATGGTGCAGAGCACCTCAGCTCCTGAAAGCAACATTGCTACTGCAGCAAGCACAACTTTGCACTGCAGAGGTCAGTCGTGGCTCCTGCCGTGCAGAACCTCCTCTCGATGCTAAGGAGGGAATATTATTTGTAGGGCTTGGAGAATTCATTCCGATATGCAATCAAAAAATTTCTAGAGTGTCAGGCTTAATGCATAAGAAAGAGAGTCATGAAGCACCCTAAGAGCTTACTAGTAAAATTACTTGTCCATGGAGGGAGTTTCTTCTTAGCCCTCCTATCAAGAGATTGATTTACGTTCAGAAGAAGGAGGATTTTATAAATCTCTTTAAAAATGAAGTACTCTGGTTGCATCATGTTTTTAAGCATTGGCCTTGGCAGTATCTCATGGGTGAGAGTCCTTCTGGTCTGTTTTCCCTTGTATGAAGTGCTCGTCTTTACCCGTTTTGAACAAGTTTCCCTGTCACTCTCACCGGTTATGTCCTCATTCTCTACAGTGACAGTGGATGCCCAAAGAGGTGGAGGACCAAAGCAGAAGCTATACAAACTGCATGACACATTCCTGAAGTGAGTGGGGTTCGCAGCTGATTGTCCAAAACACGGATTTCTGTTTCAACAGCTGCTGAATGGTACAGGTCGTGGCCTGAAAGAGAGCTCATTGCTTTGCTTACGCTAATTGGATGTTACTTGGGGTTCTGAATCAATCTTCCTCACCTTCCAGGCTACTTACAGAAGAAAGGGTCTCTAAACCCCTCAGTAGGATGAACAAGACCAAGGGGACTTTTGAGAGCCCAGAGCTTTGGAGCCCAGATCGCACACAGGGCACTTCCTTGGCCAGTGTGGCACCATCATTTGCGCTCGGCCGGAAGGCCATGGACAAAACCCTGAATGTGATCCTTATTGTGGTCGTCTTCGTCGTCATGGTATCTCTGGGGCGTACAATGGAGATAGCCAAGATCACAGCCCACCTCAGGAAACCCAAAGGAGTGGCGGTTGCCATAACGGCTCAGTATGGCATCATGCCCTTGACAGCATTTATATTGGACAAGCTCTTCCAGCTGAGCGCTACAGAATCCCTGGCCATCCCCATGCGTGGCTGCTGCCCAGGAGGAAACCTCTCCAACATCTTTAGTCTGGCACAGAGAGGGGAGGTGGACCTCAGGTAAGGAAAGCTGAGTTTGTGTTCATTGCTCAGGCCAATCTAGTCATATGACTGGTTCGGAAACTAGTTTAGTCCACGTTAGCAATCTCCAGGAAGCTGAAAGACTGAAATACTAATTCTAGACTATTTTTAAAGCAACTGTATTGCTCAATGAGGATTTTTGTCCCCATTTTACAATAAAATGGGATTTTGTTCCTTTCTCTGAAGCATATGGCATGCTGATCTTGAGGTGGGTGCAGAGACATTTTTCATCTCCACATAGCAGTTCATAAATCATATATACACTACAGCTATCCATTTAGCAGCATATAGTTCTGCGTAAACCAAGCACACTGTCTGAAGAGGCTGCATCAGTGAGAAATGTTTAACTAGCAGAACACCACTCTCCAACAAACCCTAGCGATTAAACAAGATCCAGGGTGAAAATACAAAGTTCTACTTTCTCTGCCACTTGTGAATTTATGAAATGTGATCTGTACCCGTAACAAGGGTCCTTTCTGAGCTTGTCTAGAATTTGAGTCATCTTCTCCCTTTTCTATTCATATCACATCCTTCTACAACCTGACAGTGATGTTGGGGAAATCTCAATGACAGGCTGGGAAAGAGTGAGGTAAAGTTGTATGTTAAAACCATGTGTCCAGGTTAGTAAAAAAATGTGCATATCCATTTTAAAAGTGTCATTCTTCAACTGAGGGGTCCTTTCTTCATCTCAGCGTTGTAATGACCACATGCTCAATGGTCCTGGCAATTGCACTAATGCCTCTGCTTCTGTACCTCTGCTTGGGAGGACTATACAAGGGTGATTTGGAGGGCAAAGTACTTTACAAAGGAATAATCACCTCCCTGGTCCTAATGCTAAACGCCTGTGCCATCGGCATCGTCTTGAATGAGAAGAAACCACAGAACACTGGCTTTGTCATCAAGGTGAGAAGTATCCTGTGCTAGCTGCCTTTCAACCAAAGGCCTCAAAGAAGTTTTCACACATAGAGGCACAGAAATACTGACTCCTTAAAGCATGCCACAAATCAACAAAAGTGTTGAGGATAGTAGTCAAGACATCCCATTCACCACTTTAATCAGTGATAAACCTCTCCATACTGTCACCCGGAAGGAGAATGATTTCACCTGGGGTCCTGACCAGAA
>NW_010423024.1:0-12990 GCF_000710305.1 Buceros rhinoceros silvestris
GTGTGTAATAAGTATTTTTGAAGTGTTTTACAAAAACAGGTTAGTGAAGTTGGCCCCTTAGATTATGCATAGACTAAAAAAACATGCAGAGAAGCAGATGTTTAGGATACCTGGGCCAAAAGACATACTTGGAGTTGTGATTTAAACGCCAAAGCCTGTTCTTCACCTGAATTAGAAAAAGAGTATATTGGTTTAACTTAATGTCTGTTTCTGTATCTTGTTTGTTTGTTTGCTTAACTTCACAGTTATGTGTTTCTGTGCTTTTGGTGAGGTAGAGCATAACTTGTGTTACTTGGTAGAGGTAAGCCCTGGATAACATGTTAACATAGAGTTTGTCATCTTTAAAGCCTCTCTGAGGATGGTACAGCGGCAGTTGTTTTATGAGTCTGTATCTGTGTTACGGCTTATACCAACGGTTTGCACAATTCTGTACGTTCTCTCATGGGTGTATTTGCATCCGGTTTTCCTCCTGTTAATTTTTCCTGTGCTGGTTAGATAAAGTCTTTCTGACACATCTTTGATGTTCTGAAGGAATTACCTTTTTGTTCTGGTTTATAGTTGTAGTATTTTGTTGACACGACATTCTGCAGTTAACAATTGTAAACGGGTTGGATGTGCAGCGTTAGGTGGAGTCTCAACTTTTTAGTTTTATAAATAAAAGTGTGTAACTTGGCTTAAAACCACCTTTTCATTGTCTAGGCAAATTGCAAGCGTGCCTACATGGGAATGTGGTTGCTTCCGTTGGTAGAAAATTGTCTCTTGTGGGCCTCTTTTGAACAGTTCTTGCAGCTTGGTTCTCTTCCATACCTTGCTTTACTGGTAATCAGGCGTTAACAGCAGCAGTATAGGTGAAGCAGTCAGGATTTGTGGTGGTGTGTGGTTTTTTTCTAAGAATAACATAGTGCTGAAACGTCTAGAAAATGCACGATTGGTCTCTAGAGCTTGAATGATGATGAATTTCTTTGAAGTGTTAACTTTCATATGGACAAGACCAGAAAGCACAGGAACTGCTGGTAGTATGCTTTCAAATACCAGTTAAGCATAGCTGTTACTGTGGTGGTTGAAATTTGTCTTTTTTTTCATCTATGCTCTTGTAAGATTGAAAACAATCAGTACAATGTGTGTGTAATCAAAATACTCGTTGCCTCAGCCCAAAACTCCAGACTCACTGTTCCCCTGTTGTGTGTGTTTCCTTAATTTAAAATATATCTAGGGCTCATCTGTGTTCTTTGGTGTTCATACAGGTAAGTGTAGAAGTTCTAATGAATGTCTCTCTAAGTGCATGTTATGAAGCAGGTTTCAAGGCATTCCTAGAACTACTTGTGGCTAATGCATTATTTAACAGCACCTTGATTTAATATAGCATAGGAGTCATCTTCCTTTTATGCAAATAATAAATTCTAAGGAGGAAGAAGGAAGGCTTGTGTGGGAGGTGGAGTGGACCATTACTGTGGAGTGGTCTAGGCTTTGAAGACTGTCAGCAATGTACATTTCTTTATTTAGATGCTCCAAATCAATAATCATGTCCAACTGACAAAACTGTGCCAGCACAGCCCGGCTGTAGTTGCAATTAGATGAGCAAAATCCTTTTGTTAGTCTAGTTTATTCAGTTTGGGTAACTGGTCTGAACTTGCCCTGGGGAATCCCCACAGTATATTAATTCCAGTTAGCCCTTTACTCTTAGCATAGAAAATCAAGTTTTATGCCCCAAACTAGAGTTCCTGGTGATGATATGAAAGCCTCAAAATAAGCTTCTAGTTCTCTAGATATAAAGTTCAGATTTCCCCCCTTCCTTTCTCTCATGACTTGGAACAATTTTTTTTGCAGAATGAAATCTAATACACTGATAAGACAGAGATGGTCACTGCAGCTTGTGTTCTATTGTTACTGGAGAGTTGTAGTATAGCAGCAGTGTGCTGTGTTACAGAGGGTGTACAGATGCCTCTCATATCTAAGTCTTACTTAAGTGAGTGTCTCTAGTGAGTTCCTGCTCTGTTGACATCGTTACCAGTGTAGCAGTGTGCATTTGTAAAGAGCTCAGGTGGCAAGAAGTCTTCTCCTCTGAAGTTGGTCTCCTCCCATCTTTCATCTCCTGTTAAATAAATTGTAAGTGCAGCCCATTTAATGAAATGGAGTGTAACGTTTTATATAAACCAAAATTATTTCGGGGGTTAAAATAAACGATGAAATTGCATAGTTTTACTTTTGTCTTTTTTATCTGCTTTATAATATTATTGAATATATGGACAATAAGGAAATACTAGCCAGATTATTAGTTTCTTGTTGTTTGCACCAACCATGTGTAAAATCACGTGGAAAAAACAGAAATCACACATTTGAGCATCTGTCCCTTTGTATGTCTGTTGAAGCAGGATTTAACATTTACTCAGATTGACAGTGAGGTTGTTGGCTTTAAAATATTTGTTACTGGATTATGTTTAAACTATGTAGTCTTTCAAAGCCGAACAATTGAAATTGATGCAATGCATGGACGATTCCTGTGGCATTCATACCTCACATAGCTCAAGAAAGATTTGAGAGATGTCAGGTAAAGTCTTTTACTGACGTCATGATTAAATGTGCTGCTTCTGATGGGATGGGAGTTCCGCCTGCAGGCTTTTCTTTGCTTTTCTTGTAAGCAGGTATGAATCATCCGTTCTGCCTTATTGTTAGTTAATGTTACTGTAATTGGAGTGTTTCTAGAAGAGGAATGTTCTTAGATAGTTGCTTGAAACTTTCAGAGGAAGGTGGGGTGTAGGAAGGCATATCTTGTTTTGCTGTGCCCTGTTTGAGTTATCATGGTGCAAATGTGCTAACAATGGACTCCTTGTCTCCTTAGTTTCATTCTTTTGTTTATATGTGAGAACTCTAAAGCTTTTATCCTCCAAAAGGTTGTAACCAAATGTGAGGTAAGCATTGGTCTGGAGGCTTGGTGATGTGCATCTTCACATCTACTCTGTGTAACTTAGTATCACATACTTTGGTATGAGGCTCAAATTTTCAGTCAGTATTTTGTTCCATGTGCCCTTCTGTTCTGCTTAAAACTAATTCGCTAAAGAAATTATTTAAAGTCTTTATGTTCACTGTAGGTCAGCAATAAAATTCACAAAAAAATGCCACCGACTGACTTTTTTTTATTTTCTATTTTTAATAGTTAGCTTATCCTTTTAATTCATATACAGGCTGGTCTGATTTTAGTAACTTGGCCACTACTCTCTTAATTCCTTTTTCAGTTACGTGCTAAAATTGCAATTTGTCTAATCTACATTAAATGCTTACTCTTTTATTTGCACCCAGCTTAGTCTCACGCCTGCCACCACCAAATCATTGCTAGTGTTGTTTATTACTAAGCAGGTTTTCTATAGGTGGTTTAGGAGAGTGAAGCTTGAGTGGACGAGGGACCTGGGATTTTTATTGAATGATTGACCATTTACTAAATGTGAATCCTGCCCCTGAAAGTATGGTGCCAGTGTACTACTCCTGAAAGTACAGTGATTAAATGTTTTCTCTGTGCATCTTCTGAATCTTCTCTGTCTTGGGAATCAGCCGCATTATAAATGACTATGCAATTGAGATTTGAGTCTTGATCATGTAGGTAAATCTTCTGAATGCTCTTGAGGAGTAGTGGCTGGTTGCCTCCTTTATATCTCTCTTTAGGTAAGAGCAGAATTGACTTGAGATCAACTCACCAAAGCTTTACTGCGCATAGTTTGTACTTAAAAGCAGCAGTCGTTCTGTGTAGTCTTCAGGTCAAAGTGGCTTTTTCATTTCTTGTCCGAATAAATGGGAGTCTGAAAACCACTCAGCCTTGCATAGGTTAACCACAGCTGTGTAACAATCTGTATATAGTGTTCTGGAGCGCACAGAAATTTCTTTGAAAAAGTTCCAGGTAGTCACATACCATAGGAGGTTAATCATAATCTTGGTTTTGAGCCACCAACATCACTGCAGGGTATGAATTCTGTCCCTTACTGAGAGCATGGCTGTTTCATAAGCATGTAAGAGTCTGCAATTATTCTTGCACTAATTTGTCACCGTATAAGCTCTCGTATTAGTGAATGCTTAGAGCTAAGCGGAACAATGAAAACAACTTTTGCATATTCAAAAGTACATATTTTATCAAGTCCAAAAATAGTTATAACTTTAGGAGGGGCGGGGAAACCAGTTTGAACCGAGCTTTTTATGCCACTTCAACATTATTGGTTGTAGTTTTTAGTGCACTTTTAATTCCATAATACTTCTGGTTTAACATTCAAATCATTCTATTGCTTGAGGATGTTTGATTTCCCTATTAATGATGTAAGATATATTCTGTTGTAGTTTGGAGCAGAATTTCGACGATTTTCTCTGGAAAGATCGAAACCTGGAAAGTTTGAGGAGTTCTATGGATTATTGCAGCACGTGCACAAGATACCAAATGTTGATGTTCTAGTGGGATATACGGACATTCATGGAGACCTGCTGCCTATCAATAATGATGACAATTATCATAAAGCAGTTTCTACAGCTAATCCTCTACTCAGGATTTTCATTCAGAGGAAAGGTAAGTGCTCGTGGAGTCGGTGAATCATCTGTTTATCCAGTTATACTGTGTTGCAGTAAACAGTGTGACGTGTGAAGGAAAAAACCTTTCAGTCCTATTTCATCATGTTGAATTCCGTAATAATTATGAGTTGAGAACACCTTTCATGATCCACCTCTCTTGCAAGAGCTTCCTTGGGCAACCTATTTATACTTCGTGCTTTTCTTTTTTGCTTGTATTGTTTAGTTAAAGTCAAGTTAAATATTTATCAAATGCTTCTTACTAGTTTTATGTAAACAAGTGAAAATAAACTTTACATCTCTAGAGTTTTCTGCTCTGTATGTTGGACACCTTTCACTTAAAATTCTGATCTTGACCAAGAGGAGAGGCCGTTACAGGATGGAAAGGAGCTTTGAAAATCTTATTACTTGAAGTGTTAAATGTTAGTATAAATCAAAGACTGAATTTTTAATATGCTACTTTTATCATATTTTCTTAATAAAGCATTCTGAAACTTTAAAAATTACAAACTTATTTCAGTTTCACAAATCTCAAGTGAGTGCTGCTCAGTTTGTTTGCCTTTCCTAATAGCATGTCTTCTGGGCACAAAGTTCTGGTTGTCTTTTTCTAGTGTCTGCTTTTGTTCAGGAAGGGGAAAAAATAAAAATTTGATATATTTGTCTTTGTCCAGGAGAACATATTCAATATAGGGAATTGAAGGGGAGGGGAGAAATCTAGTGATGTGATTTCAAATGTTTTTAATCCAGAGAAGTCAAGAAAACCTGTTTTCTGCACTATTTGGTTTTCTGTTTACTTGCCTAGAGGTGTGTGTGCGCATACCTTGTGTCTGCGTGTAGGTATGTATGAACACGTGCCATGTGCGGTTCCTGTCATAAGGCACTCAACTGATCTTTGAGCAGCAGGCTGTTCGTGCTTAGCTGTTTTCAAAGATGTGCACTGTTTCTGGCTGTTGTGAAGACAGGCTTATTTCCCTTGGAAAATACTTGGGCATCGGAAGCTTATATCAGCTTTCCCACTCCAAAAAATGAGTAAGGCTAATGGCAGCCTGACACAAAAACAATATTCAAAACCAGTGTGGCTGCTTGCCAGCTGCTGTACTGCTGGCAAAATGTGTGTGTTTTGTTTGTATTGAGGATAGTATAGTCCTGAATTGCCAAAGGAATGAACTGTTTGCTTTAATAGAACCTAGAGGTGGAAAAAGTCTATGATTCCGTTTAATCTGCTACAGTAGCCATATGACGAGAACAGATAAGCCACTTTGTCAGACTGGATTATTGAGTTTATATTTTAACACCATATGTTTTTAGGTTGTCACTAGTGTTACATGTTTAATGCTGACTGTTACATTTGTAACGGCTTATACCTTCGTGGTACCTTACCATACAAAGCATGATGGATTTTTTCCTATTGCTGTGGTGCGAGGAATGGGTAATAGAATTTCTATAATGCACGGAACTAGAAATAAGATGTAAGTTTATCATGCCAAGAATTGATTAGCAGGAAAAGCTGTGTAGAAAGTATCAGTTGTCATCACCTTCCCTTTGAGACTAGAGTCTTCTGGCTGTGGAGTTTCGGGGAATAAAGAACCCAGGCTGGCATCTGAGTCCAGCGCTTCCAGCACTGTGCTTTGTTCTGAATTAGTCATGACCACTTTAATCACTTCTGTTGGTTAAACTGAGGCTTTGATTCCATTAGTGTCTTTGCTTTATAGAACAGAGATTTGTTTGACAGAAGATATGGACATAACTTGATGCTCCATTTTATTTGTGATAATTTGCCTGTAACAAAGATAGATTGCAGGAGTCAGATTGTCATAATCTGTGCAGCATAATTTGCTTAGATGTGATAAATTCGTCTGATTCACAGATCTTTATTGGCTGTACCTCTGAAACTGAAAATCAAGTATGGCTGTTGATGGGACAGCTTTGATCTGTGCTGGTTTGGAACTATAACTGACACAAGTTACTTTTCCACTTGCAGGGCTTCTTGTGGCTTTCATACGTTCTCTTAAATCATCTGAAAAATTTCTATGGGTTTTCTAATGGAACTTTGCCTTTTTTTTTTTTTTATTTCCAGCAGTAATAGTTGAATTTAAGATTTTGGCAAAAAGCCACTGTGGGAAGAGAGAAAGTTTTTTGCTGTCTTAAAAGACAGGAAATTCTGTAACACTGTCTTGCCCATTTAGAAGCCATATGTGATTTATGGGAAGCTAACATAAGGTATGAGCAGACTACAATAAAAATCTAGGGTGAATAGTATTAACTTAGTATATTGCATCTAAGGAATACCTTGAGGGGTTCAAATAGGAGCAATGAGATGCTTCTGCCTTATTAGTAAGTGACAACTGTGATAATGTGACTCTGAAATTTCAGAAATATTGGAGGTACTCTTCTCTCTTCTGTTTGATTTTGACTCCTAATTTATGAAAGCTAGAAAGTTCTGTCCTAACTATTTATGTGTATTGCTTAATGTGGTGAGAAACCTAGATATCCTGCAGTGAAATTAAATCAAATCATGTTATTCCCCTTAGACTCAGTTAATTGTGTTTAACTAAATTACTTTAAAATATTTTAAACTGCTCCAGTGCTAAACCTAAACTGGAGCTCGATATTGCACAAGTTAAGAATAGCTCTCAGTCTGCAGAAAACAGTTGCTCATTGGAATTTCATTCTGCAGTTTAACAGATTAACAGGTACTGTTGACATCTGGAATTTAAAGGTTAAACTGATGTATCCTGATTAAATCCAGATGTATGGGAGTCGCTCTGTCTGTGAGAACAATCTTGCTGAAGATAAAATGAGGGTGGGGGTGGCACAGTCCGGACAAGCCCTGAAGGGCAGTGCGATGTGGGGAATTTTTCATTGTAATTACAAGACTAATAGGGATGATGACTTAAGGACATTATAATGAAATATATACTTTAAAACTCATTTGCAGAATATTAAATTACAGTGTAAAACTCCAGCTAGGTCTGCACGTACATGGCTGTATATAGTAAAAAGTGGGTTCTTTGCTTAATTCATTTGTGCCTCCTGAGAGAGACATTTTCACTGAGAAGCTCTGTTTTGGTGAAAAGTCAGAGGACTTGGGTTTTTAAACAGCACTCTCGGGAATATCCTGGCTATTTTGTGTCCTCTTCCTGAAAACATACGTTAGTTTGCTAGAAGTATATTTTGTTATAACTTGTGACTAAAGAGACAAGATTTGTTGGGGATTATATCCTAATGAATATTGGAATATAATGATTGGGGGGGCAGGAAGTGGAGAATTCTTCAGAGGTGACTAGATTTCTTTGCAAATAGGTTAGGAAACCATTTAAATATCTGTGTTCAACAATGTTAAATGGAAAGTAGATTTGTCATTTGTGGGCTTTTGTTTTAGATTTCATGTAGTAAGTATATTAGTGCCACCTTGATCTTGAAACTGCTGGGGGGAAAATCATCCTCTCATGATTTGGACCTTCTCCTTAGCGTTATCTGTAGTTAACACCTTGTCCTTTAGCTTTATGCCAAGATATTTTCCGCTGCAACTTTAAACTGATTAGCTAGGTGCCAGAACAAAGATGCCTTTGTGCTTGAAAATATTGCTCTAGAACATTTGTTTAGCAGTGGAAGAGAGGTTAAACAGAGTCATGCTGCTTGACTGAGATTTAGTGAGATGAGTTTTCATCAACCTTTTGCTATTTCTTTTTCCCACAAACTGTGTAACTTTAACTGTATATCTCAAGGTTTGTGCTAGTTTGGAATTTTTAGACTACTAAGACTAGTTACAATGCAAAACAAGTAACTTCTGGTGCTTTATGGTTTCTGAAATGTTTTGACACATGGCTTGCAATTTTGGGATGCTTTTATTTCAACCATATGTCATGTAACTTAAGTTTCTAAAAGCAAAAGTATCAGATCAGTGTTAGAATTTCAGATTGTATATTTGTGTTCTGAAAGAGGCTTTTTAAGTTCGTATCTCTTCCAATAAATGTTTTCCTGATCATGATTTTTGTTTAAAAAGCACTTTTGAATCTGTTAGTTCACATACAGATATATTTATATAATATTTCTTTCAAAGCCAGTCCTTTGGCAGCTGATCTCCATGTTTCTCTTCTAACTGAAAATTTTGATTTGGATAAAAGTTTTAAGCCTTGTCAGCTGATAGTTGCAGGATGGCAGACTAGGTGATGATCTGTGTGAACTTTCGTTTCTTGTTGGGGAAGGAAGTTGAGAATGTTAGAGCTCTAACTGTTGGGTAAAGAGCACAAGCTTACTGAGATCATCTGCAGGACACAGTATATCTGCTTCTGGGATGTGATAGATGTGTATATGTTTGTATACCTAGTACATGCCAAACTTACCAGGTAGGCACAGAAGGTCTGAGTGGCAGGAGAGGGCTCCTAGTACGTGGCCTGCTATGAAGGTGAAGAAGAATGAAAGCCCACTGTGGCAAGCCGGGAACATCAGATACCAGATACATCTGATGTGACGGAATGCGTAAAATAGCAGGTGCTTTGTCTGATTCTTTGACAAGAATCTTGAGTGTGTGCCCTTTGAGTTTAAGGAAACAAACCCCAAACTGAATACCTGTTAATGTTGCAATGCGTGTGGAAGAGCACTTGCAAGAACATCAATACCGACCATGTTTTGATCCCCTGTTTCCCTGTGCACTGTTTCTAAACTAACTCTGAAAGCAGTGGAAACATAGTGCTTCACTGGTACCTGTACCTGAGAGTTTTCATCAGCAGTTTGCACTCTAGCACAAATAAATTGTGCCTGTGCAGTTTTCCTATTTTCTTTAGATGAGCTTACTCTAAAAATGATAAAAGTATGATATGGCTTAAGGTCTGAACAACATGGAACTAATCAGTCTAAATGCTGCTTCTTGTTGGAGAACTCCCTGAAGTACAGAGCTCTTCTGGAGTAGTGCAGTGTTAAATGCCTAGAAATACGTGTTGCCACTACAAACTGAAAAAAAGTGAAGCTTTTGAAATGAGGCAAAATGACACTCCTTGTCCATGCAGTGCCTCTTTGGTCCTTGGAATGCTTTTCTCTGGTCTTGTTGAATTTACCATTGATGGTGCAGCTGTAAAATCAGAGTTCTAAAGTATCAGGATCTACACTACTTAAAAATGCACTGCAGAGAAAATAAACTTTGCACTCATCAACATTCTTAACTCTAATATTCTAGTCACCACTGGGTATTGTTTGTCTAAAATCTTCATCTATACTTGCATGTTGTCATTGTATTACTTTGCATTCAACAGTAAAAGATACCTAAAGCAATGGCCTTCTGTCTAGTATCTTATTTCACAATTGCCCTTTCCAAGTTGTTTTATAAGCGATTGTAGTTCCAGGAAAAAAAAACAACCTATTGGAACTCATTGAATTGCAAAATTCCTCCCAATGTAACGACCAGATGTCTAACTTAAAACTGGTTGGATGGGTTGTCAGTAGAGATAAGGGCAAAACTTGTCACACTTTTTTCTTTGACCATGAATTTTAAGCAAACATTAGAGAATTGCTCCATGTTGCCTGAAAATCAGCATGTTAGTTTTCAGCAATGGATGGGACTTTTAATGGCTGATCTTCAGTGAGTTAGATATTCCAAAATACATTTTACAGAGAAAATTATAAGTTTGCATTGTGGAGGAGTGTTGTGCTTCAGTTATACTCTGATTTGGGAGGTTTGATTGTTTTTTTTAATCACTCCATTCTTCAATACAACTGTCTTAACACTCTTAGGTATCTGAAGAACAGATTTTAGGCTATTTCTAAAGCCTCCTTGCTTGATGTTGAGATCCAACATTATTTCAATTTATCCTTAAATTAATTATTTTTCTCTCCTTAACTGCTCTTGCTGAAAAACGAGAGAAGAACAGCTTTTCTGGGAGAACATTTCAGACTCTCAGAAAAACTAAAAATTATTTCCTGTATTCACAATCATCTAAGGTTCTCAAGCATGATGAGTGTAGCTGCCCCTGTCTGCTTTTCCCTTCCTGCTCTTCACTGTACCAATGATAGAACAGCCCAGGTTGGAAGGGGCCCTGAAAGATCATCTGGTCCAGCCTTTCATGGGAAGGGGAGCCTAAATGATATCATCTAGCACACTGTCCACTTGCATCATGAAAACCTCTAGTGATGGGGACTTCATTGCGTTCCTGTGGAGGTTGTTCTAGTGACTGTTCTCACTGTAACAACAACTTATATTGAGATGA
Organism: Buceros rhinoceros silvestris; assembly: GCF_000710305.1. Classification (NCBI taxonomy): domain Eukaryota; kingdom Metazoa; phylum Chordata; class Aves; order Bucerotiformes; family Bucerotidae; genus Buceros; species Buceros rhinoceros. The sequence continues at coordinate 10,746 of NW_010423024.1, forward strand.
AACCTCTCCCAGTGCAACTTGTACCCGTTAACCCATTTTCTCCATGCGTCTTCATCCTCTTGACAGCCACCCTTTAAGACTGATACATGGTGGTAAGGTTCCCCTCAAGCTTTTTCTTCTCCAGAGAAAAAAGACCTTACTCCTTCAGTCATTCCTCACAGGGCAGATTCTCCAGTTGTTTGATCATCTTCATGGCCTGCCCTCTCCAGTCTATCCACATCTTTCTTGAACTGTGAGGACCAGAACTGGACGCAGCACTCCAAGTGCAGCCTGACAAGCGCTGAGTAGTGGGTTGATCACATCTCTGCCTCTGCTAGGAATGCCCCTGTGGATGGAGCCCAAGCATCCAGTTTCCTTTGCTGCTGCCGCAGCGCACTGCTGACTCGTGCTCAGCCTGTCCACCAGGAGCCCTGGGCCCCTTTCAGCGGGCTGCTCCCCAGCCCACAGGTCTCAGCCTGTACTGGGCTCTGTGGTTATTTCATCCCAGGTGCAGGGCTTTGTCCTTGTCTTTGTTAAACTTCACACTTTTCTTGCTGGCCCAGTGTCTGATTTAGCTGCCTTTTTACCTGCTGATCCTGAGAAGGCATGGAAGCAGATGTTGCAGAAGCTCAGTGGGTGAAGTGGGAAAGAAAAGACCCCAGGATGCCATCAATATGCACTTTTTCGCATGAAGATAGGGTGCTGTGGGGTGTCTGTGCTAAAGTAATGCGTGTGGAACAATTTGTGTTAGTGCTGCCTTTGTCCGTTTAACTCTTCCAGAAACACCAGTCTGAGTGAAAAAGTGGGCAAATCTGAGAAACTGCTGAAGTGAAAATGAACTATGCAAAGTGCATATAATCTAGGGAGACATCTGTGTCCTCCCAAAGTAACTGAGATTGACACAAACAGGAATTATTTCTGAAGACAACTAAGTCTATATGACCGTACTATACTCCAGAGTTGCTTTTGTGACAATTAAATTGCTCAACAACTTTATCTGTAAACTCTAATGAAAAAGATATTCTGGCTTTAGCAAACAGCTTTGCCTCCCTTAGGGCACAATTATTTTTTTTAAACAACAACAAAAAAAAAAACCTGAGGCCATCATCAGGACAATTTTTAAATCATTGATGAACTATGTGTGCACACAAGGTATGAGTTTATAACAAATCCCGTTGGGTTTTTTGGTGGGCTAACTTAAATTTATTTCTTTTCCTGTTTATCTTTTAGAATACTTAAGTCCAAGGCTGCCTTAGTAGACCAATCATTCTTAAACTTTTCTTGTTTTCAGCAACCCTACCATCTAGGTAGGGGAGGGGTTAGTATTACATGTTGGAATAGTGTTAGACTGTTGCTTTAGAATGGCTTTTTCAGTTTGCTGCTGCTTAATGCATGTGAAGAGTCCAAACATAACTGGTACATGTCCCTGTATCTTAGCCTAGAAAAAATCTGATTTACCAGCTCTCACTGTGTACTGTTTTCATCAGCAGTTGACAGCTCTCCTGACATTTCACACTAGGATAGCATTGCCATAGTTATTTCAATTCACAGACTGAAATGTATAGCAATTCTTTGACTTTCTTGGCTGCACCAATGGCATCTTAATGGGATAATACAAAGAGATCCCAACTTCACTGAGTCCCAGGGTCTGTGCAACCCAGTGGTGCTTGATTATTTTTTTTACCCACTGCAGGAAAAAATCCCTGCAACGTTATAAAAAATACAAGTGTGAATCCAAGGAGATTGGATCTGAATATGTTTCAGTTCATTGTTTTTGGAGAGTTATAGCATATTAAAATGAAAAACAGAAGCTTCCTTTGGTGAATAGGCATTTCAGACTTCAGAATTGCTTCTGCAGAACGTTTCCTCTTCCATTAGAAGTATTTGTGTGACTTGCATATGTTTGATTTTTTAATTCTAAGCCATTTGCGTACTTCTGTATCAAATTGTGGCAGTTACAGCATTGCTTGTATGAACAGTTTTGCTTGAAGTTCTTGTGTGCAAGATCTCTTTGTTTCTGCTCCACAGCCATTTTACCTACATTGCATGGGGGCAGGGACGAGAGTGCAGAATGGAATAGGCTTTCTGGAGTTTGAATCCAGGTCACTTGGCTGGCTTCCAGGAACTAGGCAATAATAGGCATGCTGGCTGCTTTCCCTTTTTCATTCTTTCTTTTCCAATGATCTGAAACCTGAGGAGAGAAAAATAACAAGTGGAATTCCTCTGAATAAAATGAAAATGTTTCTAGGAATGTACTCACTCTTTC
>NW_010423024.1:13102-23875 GCF_000710305.1 Buceros rhinoceros silvestris
TTTCCATTCCAACCTTGCTCTCAAGGAGCTATAGTTCTTTGTGTCTCTCCTGCTGCTAGCTGGCTTTCATTTTTTTGCATACTGTCTTTCCTTTGGTAGAAGGAAACCAAAAGTATTACAAACCTTGGTGAATTTTGTAACATTAAAGCTCTTGTTTCATGTGTAGAGAAATGTTTCTGCTATAGCAAGCCAGAAGCCTTCTAGATTAGATATTTCATTTTGCTAAGCTAAAACACGATAGCAATGTGATATGGACCACGTATAAAGTGATCTAATCATCAATGTGCTATGTCTTACAGAAGATGCAGACTACAGTGCCTTTGGTACGGATACTATGACAAGGAAGAAAAATGTCTTATCAAACGTGTTACGTCCAGATAATCACAAGAAGAAACCACACATTGTCATTAGCATGCCACAAGACTTCAGACCAGTGTCGTCTATTATAGATGTAGATATTCTTCCAGAAACCCATCGTAGGGTACGACTTTACAAATATGGGACTGACAAACCCCTGGGATTCTATATACGAGATGGCTCTAGCGTCAGAGTAACACCACATGGATTAGAGAAAGTTCCAGGGATTTTCATATCTAGGCTTGTCCCTGGAGGTCTGGCTCAAAGCACAGGCTTACTAGCTGTCAATGATGAAGTACTGGAGGTGAATGGAATAGAGGTTTCAGGAAAAAGCCTTGATCAGGTTACAGACATGATGATTGCAAACAGCCGTAACCTGATCATTACAGTAAGACCAGCAAACCAGAGAAATAATGTTGTGAGGAACAGTCGGACTTCTGGCAGCTCCGGTCAGTCTACTGAATCTAGCCTTCCAAGTAGCACACCAAATGTTTTGCACGAAGAGGAGAGCGATGAAGAGGACATTATTATTGAAGACAGTGGTGAGCCACAGCAGATTCCGAAAGCCACAGCTGCCAGTGAAAGCCTAGAATCACTGACACAAATTGAACTTCTTCATGAGTCAACACAAAATGGATTCCTTCCTTCTCTTGAGATGAACTTGAATCATTCAGCGGGCAGCATTAGCATGGAATGTGAAGTACAAGATCCAGATCATAAGGCATTAGAAGAAGATGGAACTATAATAACGCTATGAAATTACACTGGTCATATTAAGTAAGGATGCCATGCCTATTTTAATTTGGCTTAATATGTAAAACATTTTATACCTCTCCATCTACTGAGCACTGCAGTTAGATTAAAAGGAGCAAAAAACAAGAAATTCAAAATTATGTAAGTCGACTAACTTAGTTAATTCTGCACTTCAATGTAAATACTTCACAAAGATGGAAGGTAATTGATAACTGACTGAAACTGGATAAGGAAAATTCAAACTGAAAATGAAGGATAGCTAAGAGATGGCTGTGAGCTTTCTTTTACAGGTACTTGATTTTTAAATCTTTTTTTAATGCAGAGTACTACTGGTTCTATAGAAGTAAACTTCCATTATTGTGTGAGGTTGACTGTCTAATGTGCTGCGGTTTCATGTTCATCTGAAGTGCTGCTTACGTATGATGGAGCTGCTGTAGCCGCTCCATTCCTGTTCCAGACTGCTGATAAGCTGGTAGAGCTGTCTGCATATGAGGACACTGAAAAATGAGCAGGCGGGGGGGAAGATGTGTTCATGGTTGTTGGGCTCCCTGACTGACCTGTTGAGCAGTAGGGCTGTGTGACAGCGGTCAGCCGCCTGACAGTCAGGATATGATGGTGGGAGCTTTTGAAGTTGCCTGTTCCTTTGTAAGTGAATGTTCAACCACAGGCTCATTAGTCATGCACCTTTTACTGTTTTTAATGGCCTGGTAAGCTTACTTTTAACGACTATGATTTTGAAATTGAAATGTGAAAGTCTTAACACTTACGCATCAAAGACCTGTTCTCATTTTAGTTTGCAATACTTAAGGGTATCATTTGGTTTAGTTGCTAATCCCAGTAAATTTCAAAGAAATCAAATGTTAACATGATGCTATGGAAATAAAATAATCCATTTTAATATTACTAGTAGAAGCTATAAAGGTTTGTTATAGTGAGTCATGCATTATGTGAAAAGTGACTGTCTTCAAACCTGAACAAGTTAGAATATCTTGAGTTAAACCCCTGGATTTAAAAAAAAAAGTTTTAAATCGAAATGAGGCTTTAATAGAACTTGCTTGAGCCATGTGATATTAAATTATTCATTATAGTGAACTAAACTGTAAATACTGATCTTTCTTGTGTACCACTGGCTGGGTATTTGGAATATTAAAAACTTGCTATAGGTAAAACAAAGTACTGACAACAAGTCCTGATACTGCAAGTGCGTAAGTATGTGTGTAATCAGCTGCAAACTTCCTGGGAGAACAGCACAGAGAGGCTTCTAGCATTCTTCTTCCCCTTTTAGTATCTCCTGCTTTACCACTTCCCAGCCTGACCCTTCTCTGAGAACATAAGTTGTGGCAGGAAAATAAGGTGGGGACTAATAGGATTGGAGAGAAGGAAGGATGGAGCTTCTCCCCAGGGATCCAGTAGTCTGTCAGCCCCCGAGAAGGAAGTGGTCGAATGCTGCCCGCTCTGCGCTGTGCTGCTGTGCTTCCCAGAGACGGCAGTCCAGGTGCTCGGGAGCATGTTCTACCCTGTGGGGAGATATGACGAGTGGGAAGGGAGACTAACTCCTTTCTTTTTTTCCCTCGGTCTATCTTGAGAAAACATCTACCTCTGGTAACTTGAACAAGAGACTAACTGTAAGCTTAATGTTAAGGCATCTGTAAGAGTCTTTATAAGATATTGGAGGCTAAAAATGTATTTGTTCAGAAATTACTGCTGTTTAATGTCTCTAAATGCACATTTTAAATTCGTCTCTCATGAGCAGTAGTGTTTTCAAGCCTTCAACTACTGGAGTTGAAGTCTCGTCAATGTCAAGACAGGTATTCGTGCCCACTTTGATTTAGGGGGAGTTAGCATTTAGGATTTCTTCAGGGTTTCTTCAGTGTGCATCTGGAGACACCCTGGAATCTTTTGCAATATGACCAATACTTACTTTGTTAATAATTGTTAAAAATGAAGTAACTACATCCAGTTAGTGTGGAATAAGGAAAATAAATGTTCATTCTGCAACATGCAGATTTTAAACACGTGTTTTCTGTCAGTGCTGCTCTACGCTTCCTTTAAGGAAGATGGTTTACTTTAAAATGTCTTTTTTTTTTCCTTTATCAAAAGACTTTCCTTCCTGTCTGAAATCATCAGTGGAGGGTGACTTTCATTTATGATGCTAGTTTGCACTTCTGTGCCTTTTGTTTACTTGAATGTGTTGTAAGTAATCAAAGGAATAAAGGCACTTGGGTGAAAAGAGAAATGAGGTCCACAGACATAGAAAATGAACTGGTAGTGCACTTATACAGGTGTAATGTTTTTGTTCAGTGGAAATACATTATGGGTCTAACGTGGTACGTGAGTATTTTGCAGCTTGGATAGAACCCTCCCTGTGTGGGAGGGCTGAGTCCGAGAATGCCAGTGTTGTGAGGTGACGAGCTGCTGAGGTACGAACACCTGAGGCCAGTGAGCTGCCAAACGGCATCACCTAATCCGTGCTTAGAAGGGATGTGTGAACGTTTTCAATGTGTATGCCAGTATTAAGGACTTGTAGAAATTTAACTAGGGTCCAACTCTGGAATGCATGAGAATTCATCTCTTAGGACTTCTTCTGCAAACAGATGAATCTAAATGTGAGATAATATTCTTTCTGACATACATCATGTCCTGTTCTACAGAAATTTGATAACATAGTAAAACTAAGAATTTGGGACTTGATAAAAACATTAAAGAATAAACCTGAGTTTTTAGAAGTGTGTATTTACAGTTACCATGACAGACTGCACAGCATGTAATTGCTTAATGCTGCAGTTACCGTAAAGTTTCTAAAGTTCTTCCATATCTTACTAATGCATACACTGTTAATTACAAAATATTTTAGATGTTCCTTCAGGATGATCAACAGTTGATTATGAGTGGCTAAACTTAATTTTATATTGAGATGATACTGGGGTTCAGAATAAGGTTTTTTAAACTATGCTGATATTGTTAGCCTTTCATGCACTACCTCCTCAATTTTTAACATCTTTACAGTTTTCTCCGTGGAAGAAAATACTTAAAGGCTTGACTGTTTTATATAGATTTTATCTTTAGCTAAAAAAAAGAAAAAATCCAAAAGTGACAGTGAGGATGCTATGCATGACTGACAATATTACGCTGCTATTCATGTAATCTTTGTGTATTAAGTATCCTGTCTATATAAATTGTATTTTCAATCCAGATTTTATAAATTAATTTATAAATATCCAAATTATTTCAAAATGGAATGGAAAACTGAAATTCCTTGGACTAGTGTTATGTACATGCACAGTGGGGGGACAAGTCATTCCTTGCAGCTGGGATATTTAAGTGCACCTTAATAGGAAAAAGAACAAATTCTTGATAGAATTAAGATGCATTTACTTTGAAGTTCTGCTATGGTACTGGGTAAGTCAAGCCTAACTGTGAATCATATGGGTTTTTCCACAGCTGAATTAAATTTAGGACAATGTTCTCACAAGCTGTCTTTAACGTGTATTTTTGTGAATATTATGTATTTTCTAATTAAATTTTACTTGCAATGTGATTTTTACATGAATGAACTTGTTTAAAATGTCAAATATCAGTATTTTTCTTACAACTGTAATGTATAATGTACATTGGTATCTTGCTGAATGAAGATTGATTTTACAGAATCAAGCTAGATGTAGTTGTATATTAGTCTTATATTTTTACAAGACTGGAGTAATAAATGGATATAGAAATAAAATGGTTTTTTCTCAATTATTTTGTCAGATAAGTAAAAATGAGGAAGAATATCCTCTTGTTCTCAAGGGTGAAAGTAGATGGCTGCTTTGTTTTTCTCTTGGGCACTAAGCGGGCTCTTTCCATAGCAGTCTTAAACATCTGCTTCCTCTGCTCCCTCCTCTGGAGCAAATCTCTCCACCTGGCAAGTGTGCAAGAGCTCAAAGCGTTTGTCCTTCAGTCCTGGTACTAACCTGTGATGTGCTTACTCCTACAGTAGCTGCAGATAATCTCACAGTCTCTCGCTTGCCTGGGGACTGCTCACAGTAAAGTTTAGGTCACGAGGCCTGGGAGGAGAAGGTTCCTCAACCTCCATCACCTCTGTCAAGTGCTGCTGGTGATGTGGAGGTCTTCACTGTTACTGTAAGTATTTGCTATAACAGTCTGTAGCACAGTTTTAGTTTGAACCCATTCCACTTGCAAAAGTTTTCTCCCCTATCTGACGCCTTGGCAGCCCTTGTAAACATTTACCTAGTGACGAAAGACTTGAGCTGTGTTTACCCGTTTTGTGTAGGGCTTTTGTGACGGCTGGTCGTGGGCCAATCATATGACTTCTGCTCTGTACCTTCCCTCACTTGTGTTTCATTTGTATGGTTCAGTAGTTTTCATACTTTCATACTTGTTTGGCTGTTGGGGGGGTGACAGGAGGACTGAGAACAGTGTTGCAGTATCTTAATATTGGTACGCAGCTGGAAGAACGCAGTCTGCTTCCAGACACTCCAGCCTGAATGTCTTGTAGCTGGAAGAAATTTCTGTACTTTGCACAGAATGGGATGGCTTAGCCCTTTCCTAAAGGAGTGCTGAAATTGGTGTGTTGCTCTTCAAATGGTGTGAGCTTGAAAGTCATCTGCTTCTATTAAAATTCAGATGTATTTTTCTAACTTCAGAACTTCTTTCCAAATGCATAATGCTCAAACTGGGAGAGATTTCCCAGTAACTGATGTTTTTTTAACATGTGAATTGTTGTGGGAGCAAGTAAATTTCTAGAATTGTGGCTGAAATAAATTAGATACAAAAAAATGAGAGGACCAAAATCTGAAGGATCGCAGACAGACTGCAAGATTAGACAGTAAAATGGAAGACGGTTCAGTGCAGCTTAAGTGTGTGGGGGGTGTGGATATCTGACTTCATTTGCATATGTAATGATGAGTGCCAAGCAGATGCCTCTCAGGACTGTGCCTCCTGGGCTGTGGTAGTTCAGTGGAAACATCAGCCATGTACTTGTGAGCATAAAAACCCGAACTTTGTTAGGAAAGGAATAAAGGACAAAATTAATAACATAATGCTACGGCATAAACCCAGGGGTCAGCCGTGCTTTTAATACCATGTGCAGTTCTAATGGCTTATTTTCAAAACGGATGCCAGGCTGAAAAAACAGTAATAAGTCAGCTGCATTTATAGGATGTTTTTAGTATAACAAAACTGAGTAGTGGAGGACTGATCAGCCTCAAAAAGATCGTAAAAAGCAATAAAACTGTGTAAACAGTTTTGAATGAGGAAACTAAATATCAACAGATGGATTGAAAAAATGCAACTGAACATAATTTTCACTTACCAGCTTTGAGTTATTTGATTCACAGTGACTTTTATCTCCTTAAGAAGTCATTTTTAAGGAGGTCAAAAGTATGCTGGATCTAGAGGACACTTTTGTGTAAGGTATGATCCTATGGAACTGATCTGGCGTTGACCCGAACTCTGTAAATGCATCTCCTGCAGCGTTCCTTGGCTCAGGACTGACGCCGAGAGTGGGGGTATTTCACTGGGGTGGGACTTGCTCTTTCCAGCAAGAGTACAAACTGTTGAGCCATACCTGTTAACGTTTCTGTGCCTTCCAGCAGGCTTCCGAGAAAATTTGTCCTAAGTAAAAACAGCTAAGGCTCAAGCGGTGGGTTATTGCAGGAGCGAAGACTATGGCAAGTGTCCTCAGCAATGCTTAGATCAGTGAGGATCAAAGAAGCTCGATAGGGCACTTTAGGTTGAGCAAGAACTGGAAGAGTAGCCTAGTGCTAACACCGACCTGGCCGGAGTCTGCAGGGCAGGCACAGCACAAGAGCTGATCTGGGACACTCCAAGGGAGTGAGACTGAAACACTGACGCAGGGCAGCAGTGCTATTTCTGCAAACCACTGTCGTACCTACTGAGAGCTTTCCTAAACTACTTGTAAAGGAAGGCTGTAACTTCCCCTGCTGCTGCCTCCCTGAGGAAGAACGGCAACCATTAAATACCATGGAATAACATCTGCCCTTTAAATGCCAGCAGTACTTCACTTTTCCCCAGGTGATGAGCTCTTACCAAGGTGTGAGAACTTCGGTTATTTTATGAAACTGAAAATTCATGTACGGTTGCAGATAAAAAGACTTTCTGGCATTTTCATAAGTAATGAATTGAAAATCTCTTTGGTTTACCAACAGGAGAAGGATTTAGACTAATGCCAAATCCCCCTTTGAAGTTTCCTTGTTATCTTAAAACTAGCTGTGGCACTCTAGTTTCAGACTTACCTGAATTATTTCTGATGGACAAGAGTTCCTTGCAATACAAGTATCAGTATTGAGATGCTGTTAAATAGTATTTGCATGTGGTAATGCTGGAGAGGAATATTCAGCTGCAAGGTAGCTTCATAAATGGTTTTCGATACTAGTATGACGAAAACCGTGTTGGACGGTAACAGTATTGTTCTTGGATGCCATAGAAGTATGCAAGAAATGGTACAGCCGGTTCTTGGAGAGGCGAGGCTGTAGCCGAGGCTGAAGAATTCAGACTCCTTGTGCAGCTATGATGGATCACTTGTGTACTTTCCCTCACAAACAGGAGATAAATTTGTCTCTGAGGACGTAATGTAGTATGCTCGATTTTAAAAAGTGTTTTAGAAATATGAAGCACAAAGTGCTGTGCTATTTAATCAGCATTTCATATTACAGCAATTCCAGTGTTGCTAATAAGATAAAATTTCTTGTCCCTCCAATTAACATTCCTTTCTACTTGAAGTACTGTCTTACTACCTGATAATGTAAGGAAATACCTTGCATTTCATTGGCATGAAAGACTTGTATCAGGCTCTGTGATGTTATGTTTCAGAAAGTATATAAGGGCGTATTTATTGCCCTCACGTTTGCTTTCCAGGGGAGAACGTGGTTCATTTTCACTGTGGTGCAAAGACTTCTGCAGAATGTTTTCTTTTGAACACCTGTGCATACCTAGCTAGTAGTTGTTGGGTGTTTTATTGTAGTCACAGATGTGATGGGAATGCTCAGAAATGAGGAACGGAGTTTGAGGGACAGGTGAGAACAGCAGATGATGTGAAAGGAGCTGGAGAAAGTGGGAACATGGTCCAGTGCAGGGGTTCCTGCTTGTGTACAAAACACTTCTCAGGTGTGGCTACAGCAGACAAAGCTGATGCGTATCATAATCTGGCATGTTGAAATCAGCTCTGAAGACGAGTGGCCTAGTTATTCACAGCTGCAAGACAAAACGGAGATAAGAGTAAAAAGCAGGAGGCAAATAGGAATCTGCTAATGAAGGAGATCCAGGTCCCAGCGTATTGCAGAGAGGAATTCCACAGTAGCCAGAAGCTTGTCTGTTATATTTAGCTGTATAAGCTGGTTGAGTAGAAGATTCTACCTCTACCTGCAGCCTGGCCTCTTGCCGTAGACCCTCACAGCTGTAATAATACTCTAGGCACGAAGAGGTTATTTCTGTTGTGAGACCCTGCAATTCCTATGAGGCCTTGCCTTGGTTTTCTTTTTTTTTTGATTTTTTTTTGCTGCTTTGCTATTGTTCTGGATATTGTGGACCCAGTAAAGAAAAAAAAAAAGTGGGGCTCTCATCATTCTGTTGGAGAGTGCAAAGGATTTGACATTATTAAAATGCTGAGGAGAAAGTATCGAATATCTAAACACGGACTTTTCTGACATTCTGAATGCTACATGAGGTTACATAAAATTCTTGGTCTTGTTAATTCAGAAATTCTGCATGCTAACAGCTTAACTCCCCATGATAACCTTGTTATTAACTCTGCCCTTCATCCCTTTTCCATCCTGTGAGGAAAAGTAGATATATTTTGCAAACTTAGGAATAAGTGAGCTAAAACTTAATGCAAAAAACTGCTTGCAGAAGACAATTTGGTTTTTTTCTTAAACATTGAAATGCTATTAACCATCTTTAAAAATACTTCAAGTGGTTGGTAACTGGATCTGTATAATGTAGAAAAACAGTTTGATTTTTTGAGTCATCCTGCAGAGTTAGTGTAAATAATTCAACATGTGGCTTTCCTTGTATTTTGACTGCCTCATCCTGATAGATGTTGGGATAGCGAAGGTAGAAGGGTCATGCCAACCTTACAGCACAGACCTGGAGGTCACAAAGCCACTTGCTCATGGAAACAGATAGGAAGCATGGTCTGTTCTGCTCAGCGCTGTGCTCTCAGCAGAGGTTTCCTCTACAATCAGTAATTCAGGTGAGTGTTAAAGCTCCAGGGGGCAGCGTAGCCTGTATGAAATAATCCGGAGCAATCCAAGTTGGGGTTATACTTTAACAGCACCATCAGTATCCCCCGGCTGCTGGTGTCTCTCCTAAACACACCTCTTCACACCCTTCCTTCCTCTCTGATAGGTGACGCAGTTGTGTAACAGTTAATCTCCAACTGTTAAATCCTGAGCTGTTAAAAATCTCACTGAAGTCTTATCTGGTGCATCTTTCCCTGCTGTAAATGCTTTCAGAGGTGCAGAATAACAAACCCTTGGGCTCTATAGCAGAGATGGTACCTGAGTGTTTGAGCAGAGAACAGGTCTGTGGAGTTACCTCTGCACATGACAGCAAGAAACTGCTTCAGACCTGGGGAGCCTCAACTGAAACGAGGACTGAGGTGCCCGGAGACGCAGTGCGTTCCTCCTCCCCCAGTGCCGCACTGGTCACTGAGGGATCAGGTTTTGCAAATACTTGACAATTTCTCAGATAAGAGGTTTTAGTCACCACAAATATAGTGTAAAAGGGTCTGTCTGGTGCTGTTGTTGGGAGCACTACTTCAGCTTGCTGCGTCTGTCCCTGCTCCCGAGAAAAGATTTGGGGAACCCCGGCACCTCCTAGCTCTTTGTCCTCTCAGGTACCTCCTTGAGCCTGGCTGCTTTAGACTTCTCAGCTAACTGCAGAGATTTGGCATTATCTTATGAATGCTAAACGGAATTTAAATTTCTGCCATTTTTCAGCGATGATTTTGTGTTATCCCAAGCCAAGAAAGGCTGTGGATGGCAGTGCAGGGCTGTTGTATAAAATTCTAAACTGAGATAACGTCTCAAATGGCTTAGTGAGAACTCCTGCATCTTGCTTTACGTCCCTGCTGCTACAGCGTCCACTGGACCCTAAGTGCAAGTCTTCAGTATGAGACGGGTGGGCCAAACTTCTTTGGAGGGCAGGCTGCTTCTGACCCTTCCAGCTGAGAGCAACAGGACTGAGAAATCCGCCCGTTCCATCTCCCGGTCCTTGCCTGATCATTAGCCCTTTCCTGCTTGGCGGAGGGAGAACTGACGTGCTGACATTTTTGGCTTTTACTGCCGCCTTGATCATCTCTCCTCTAAAATGTCACTTGGGTTGGAAAGTGTTTTAAAGGAGCCTAATTCGAGGAGGAGCATCTTCTGTAGTGAAGAAGCCCCAGAAGGCTGAAGGAGAGTCTCGCTGACTCCCTGCTGCACCCTCAGGGAGGAGGACAGGCTGTTTTGTGACTCGGGCACCGTGTCAGCTCTTCTCTGCCCGATGTCAAACGCAGTGTCTCCAGTCACTGCCGTCCAGGGCACAGAGCAAGGCCGAGCACCTCGAAGCTGCAGCCTCTGCTTCCTCAGGGGCTCGGTTCCAGCGCAGCTGATGGGGCGCTGCCTTGGCCGCCGGCCCCCGGGCTGCGGCAGGGGCTCGTTCAAG
>NW_010423025.1:0-451 GCF_000710305.1 Buceros rhinoceros silvestris
AGGGGGACCATGGGGATGTGATGCTGGATGGGCCGCACCGCCGCGCCCGTTGGCACACACTGCCGCAGGCCGTCGCCCCACAGCAGGGCTGGCTGCTGGTGGGAGGTACCGCACCGTGCCAGGGCTGGCTCTGAGCTCCAGCCGAGCTCCGAGAGCCTCTGCGGGGATGGTGGGTGCAGGCAGGGTCTGGTCGGTGGGGACGGGGCTGGTCGGGCACCCACGCTGTGCGTCCCTGGCCGTCCATGCCGTGCTGTGCTGCAGCACCTCACCTCGATGGGCCAGCATGGTGCGGCTGAGCGATGGAGGGAGCCAAGAGGCGTTGCCGGTGCTTGGCTGAGGAAGGCGTGAGGAAGGAATTACTTATTTCCCAGCCCGCGGGGACCAGGTCTGTTCTGCCAAGGCTGTAGTTAACCCTCTCTACCCACCACGGCTGGGCTGGACAAAGTGTCCT
>NW_010423025.1:770-978 GCF_000710305.1 Buceros rhinoceros silvestris
TGGCACCCCAGGAGGTGGGCAGGGGGTACCCAAAGCGGGAGGGAGGTGAGGAGGGGGCTTGGGATCGCTGGGTCCAGGCTGAGGTGTGGCCTGGGGGACACTGGTGCTGCATCGTGAGCTGGACTGGGGGACACCGTTGCTGCCTGTAGGGACGTAAGTGTGGGCTTGGGGGCTCTAGGGGGCTGCGGGCTGAGCCTGAGGGGCACCA
>NW_010423026.1:0-472 GCF_000710305.1 Buceros rhinoceros silvestris
CGGCTCCTCGCAGAGCCCTCACGGAGCCTGCCTGCCGCTGCGGGCTTCACGGGCTGCGTGGGGCTTCCCCCAAGGCCGCCGTGAGCCTGACCTCGGCTTGGGGTTGAGGGGGCTCAAACCACGGAGTCCTTGAGCCGAGGGAGGCAGGGAGGCAGGGAAGGAGGGAGGGAAGGGGCGGCCTGCGTCTGCTGCAGCTCGTGCTGGGCCTGATTCCTCCCTCTCCCGCAGAGATCGCCCCGCACTTCTGCTTCGGCAGGCAGGAGGATGCACACGAGTTCCTGCGGTACGCCGTGGACGCCATGCAGAAGGCCTGCTTGAACGGCTGCTCCGCGTACGGCAGGCCAGCTCTCTGCCCCTCCGCCACACAGCCCGGGGCTCCTGTCTGCCTCCGCCCTGCCCCTGACTCTCCCGCCCCAGCGGGCCCGGGCTCCCCTCCCCAAATCCTCGGGCTGCTCTGCCTTCGCGCCCTCTC
>NW_010423027.1:0-301 GCF_000710305.1 Buceros rhinoceros silvestris
CCTTATCAGCGTGGCTCCTGCCCTGGCCCATCGCTTCCACAGCCTGCCAGGGCAGGGCTGGGCCCGGGGCAGGGAGGTTTGCTGGGCAGCGGGGCACCACACGCCTGCAAAGAGACCCCGAACTGGGCAGCAGCAACTGCCCCTGCACCCCGTGCGGGCTCTGCTGCTCGGCTGAAGATGCTGGTGGGCATTTCCAGCTGTCCCTCACAGCTTCCTCTTTGCCTGCTGGACCGCTCCAGGTCAGCCCCGTCCCAAAGACTTTCCCTGCAGTGTTCCCTCTGCCTCCCCAGCCCCACGTCCC
>NW_010423028.1:0-230 GCF_000710305.1 Buceros rhinoceros silvestris
GCTCCCTCGGCACAGACGTACAGACACTCCCTGGTGATACCGAGGCGCAGGGGGACGGGGACAGGTCGAGGTCCCGCTCCCTGGAACTGGGCCGTTACCGGAACACCGCAGCCCCGCTGGCCTGCGCCGCGCTCTCGCCAGCTCCCGTCATTCGTCTCCCCCTGCGTTCGGAACGGGAAGATCCAGCCTGGAAATGATGTCACCAGCGGGAATTGTTCCTCAAAGCACAT
>NW_010423029.1:0-4276 GCF_000710305.1 Buceros rhinoceros silvestris
GGGTGTGGGGGGGTGGTTGCGTCGAGTGCTCCGCGGCGGCGACGGGCCGTGCACGATACGCGGGCCCGGCCGGGGGTCGCTGGTCCGCGATTTCCTGAAGTATGTTGATAGTAGTAATTAACGGGCTCTTTCTCTGTCCTTAGAGCCAGATACTTTTGAAATTGTTCTGCCCATCACTGTCTTTGTGCTGGGCGTTGATGATTTCCCCGAAGATGCCGCCGAGGAGCAGCAAGCGGCGTCGGTTCCCGAGTTGAAAGAGGAGGATGAGGAGGAGGTGAACTTCAACTCCACCAGCTCCCAAAAACGCGGCGTGACACCTTCAAACGGAGGCAACGGCTCAAGCATTTGTGAAGAAAACCAGACTGCTTCAAATAAGGGTGGTGGTCTGAGAAGATCCAGAGAAAGAAAATCTGAGAAAAAAGAAAGTAAATATGAGAAATTTTTCATCAGAATTGAAAGAGACTTTGCACCTCTGGGTGTGCCAGCTAGTTTTTCCTGCAAAAGTTGTTTCTTTGCTTCATCAAGTCCTAGAATTTTTATCCATCACATGAAGGGACATGAAGAAAGACCACCTCACCAGTGTCCTTGCTGTGACTACTCCTACATTAGCTTATCCGCTCTGTTAAACCACCTGTACTGGCATGCTGGGTACAAGCTGTACCAGTGCAGGTTCTGCACCTTTTTTTCCGTCTATTTTGCAAGCATGGTGAGGCACAGCTCCATTCACACAGGGCCTCAGCCCCATTTCTGTGAGTTCTGCCAGTCAGCATTTGCCAGTGCCATTGGGCTGCAGAGACACAGGAGGTTACACACAGGAGAAGAGATGTGCCGAGGGCAGCAGCTGGACTTGGTCAGCAGAGGAAAGAGAACTCAAAGGCTCCACCAGGGTGCCAAGTGTGAGTATGCTACTCGTATGTTAAGCAACCTTGGAGTACACGTAAAAATTCACACAGGGGACAAACCTTACAGCTGCAGTGTGTGTCAGAAGAAGTTTCGTACTTCCAGTCACCTGAAAAGACACAGATTCACCCACGTTAAGACAGTGGATTTCAAGTGCAGGAACTGCGCCTATTCCACAAACAAGTGGCTGTCCCTGAAACAGCATCTGGCTTCACGCTTATGTGGGGAAAGCTCGTCCTCTGTCTCCCAGCAAAACCAGCCAGCCATCGAAACATACACGTGTGAAGAGTGCGGCTACACCACAGACCGCAAAGGCAACTTGAAGCTCCACTGGAGAATTCACACGGGGGAAAAGCCATTCCAGTGCAGTCAGTGCGGCATTGCCTTCCGCATGTCCAGCCACCTGAAGCGACACTTGGTGATCCATTCAAAGCTGCACCGCAGGAGGTGTAAATTTTCTACAGGAGCTAAATGTGCTTTACAAAAGCAGGTGAAAACACACACAAAAAAGTACGAGTGTGGAAAGTGTAATGCGTTGTTGCCTACCAAGAAAATTCTGGAAAAAAACGAGCAGCAACATCAGGTTGGAATGTAAGCTTCTTGAGAATGTTTAAAGCAGGGAATGGAATGCACGTTGTAGTGCACAGTAGTAACTTCTCATTTAAAAATTGTCAGTGTATTTGGAGCCCGAATGCTACCTCCCATCCGCTGAAAGTGCATTCCCTTCTCCCAGGTTCTTCTGCAATACTTAAAAAACCAGTATCTCATGAAATTACAGAAACCAAATAATAGGGATAGGAAAGTGAGGATAATGGGGATAGGGAAGTAGGGGTAACAGGGATAGGAAAATGTTTTCTGTATGTATCTGTAAAAGGTTCATTAGGTAGTTGTCTTGGTTTCTGGCAGAGATGGTAATATTGTCCTTAACCAGATTTTTTATGATCCTGAGAATCCTTAATTTGCAGTTTAATGTAAAAGTCTAATGTTAATCTAGGATGAAATGCCCTGTCTTTTCTCAAGCTGGTAGTTACTGCATTCTTTGTTTCTTAAAATAGAAAATCCCATATTTTTCAAAGAACTTCTGTTAATTTAACCACTTGCTGGTACAATGCAAATACTACTTAGTTACCTTGAAAACCTTAGCAGTGTCTTGAACTGTAAAATTTATCCGGTTGAAGACGTTTGCTGTGCATCTAAAATGCCACATGTAACAACCACTTGTGCCAAACAGCGGTTGTTACCTCATGTTGAAGACAGGTGGATGCTTCCTCCACTGTGGATTCATATCTAGACAAATCTGTGTTTGTTTTATAGAGTTACACAGTGCTAGAAACTCCGTGTGGGCATCACTGACTAATATATTGGGGGTGCTGGAAACAGTGGTGTTACCCTTTTGCGTGAGGAAGGACAATGGCAAAGGGCGGTGCTAATTGTCCCCTAACGTTACAGTTCAGTCCTTGAAATAGAGTCAACCCCTGGCTTAATTTAGAGAATGTGAACATGAAATTACCACTGTGTTTTTACTGCTCTGAAATGTCTGCTTGTCTTCAGAGATAGAGGTAATATCTCGCAGAACATTTCTGGTAACGAGGGAGACAGGTGGTGGAGTCTCCTCTTGGGAGCCACCTGGATGTGGTTCTTGGGCAGCCAGGTCTGGGTGGTCCTGCTGGAGCAGGGGGAAGTCCCACAGCTCCAGAATTCCCACAGCCATTCTGTGATTTGGACCGCAATTTTCCAAGAGTGAATTGAAAGTCATTAACAGATGCGTGTGTTTAAGGCCAGATCAGCAAAGGCATCAAAGGGACCCCATTCTTGTCATTGCAGTAAAACCAGATAAGTCACTCTCTGTGACTCTACTCTGGTGGTTACAGATGTCTGGACTGCAAGCTGGGAGGTCACCATTTGGGGGTGAGTGATTCTGATCTTAGAATGGCTGAGATAACCACCTGATTCTGTGTGAGCAAGAAAAATATTATCCGGATATGACTGAAGAACAGCGTTTCTGGGGAATATGAACACTGTTATTCAAGCACAGAGGAATTTTTACCTGCATTTCTGTACAATTCTGATAATTTATTTGAAAAAAATTTAAAAGAACAGGTCCAAAGCAGAAACAAAAACGGTTAAGAGAATTTTAAGCCTCTACTAATGGCAAGCCTGTATTAATGGTAAGGCTATGTTAATGGTAAGCCTATATATCAGATTTGTCTAGGAAAGGTAAATTTGATAGAGAAGAATCATTGAGAAGTGGTGTGCAGTGCTGAACAAGGGAGATAAGTTCATAGAGTGAAATTTTGAAAAAGTGTTTATAAACAGCCTAAGTTTCTTTTAGTTCTAAGTAAGAACAACAGATGGATCTTCATTGGTTTGTTAAGAATAATTGTTTCAAGTTGTTGCTTCTAATAAAAATAAAGTGGTTATGACTCCTGAGGTTCCCCTCTGTCTTTCTGCAGTGCGCTGCACTTTGTGGGTTGGAAGTGATTCTCAAGTCTGCAAAGTCAGAGACTTTAAATGTAAAGGCCAGTAAGGCTGTTGGTATTTTTTTTTTGCTCGCTCAAAGTGTAATAGTTTTTATTCTTGCAGAATTTCGAGAAATCCAAGCCTTTCCTAAATCATAATCTGAAGTTTTCTATTCCAACCAAAAAAAAAAAAATCTGCTTAATTTTCTTTATGAACACATCCCCCATATATTTCACCTACGTCTTCATCCTGGTGGGGTGGTCTATAGCAGACTCCCGCCGTGATGTCTGCCCTGCTGGCCTTTCCCCTGATTTTAACCCCTGAACACTGCCCTTTCGTCGCCATGGTCGGTCTCTAGACAATCAGAACCCTCCCTGACATACAGAGCCGCTCCCCCACCTCTTCTTCCTGGCCTGTCCCTCCTGTAGAGTTTGTAGCTGTCTAACACAGCACTCCAGTTGTGTGAGTCGTCCACCATGTCTCCGTGATGGTGACTGTATCATAGTTTTCTTGCTGCACAATAGCTTCTAGCTCCTCATGTTTGTTGACCATGCTGAGTGCATTGGTGTAGATGCACTTCAGTGGCGGTTGCCGCCGTCCAGCGCAGCGCTCCAGCTGTGCGTGTCGCCCCACCGTGTTTCTGCGATGGCAACCATCTCAGCGTTCTCTGCTGCACGGTGGCTCCCAGCTCCTCCTGCTCGCTGTCCATGCGGTGGGCGCTGGTGTAGAAGCACTTCAGTTGGGCCGTTGATCCCGGCTCCTTTTTTCCAGGGGGGAAGGGCTAGTTCCTGCCTGCCCGTTCCCAGGACCTGCCGTGGTTCCCAGCACGCAGCGCCCCTCCGACCGTGCTGTCACAGGACACGGGGCCCTCCACTCCCGCGGGTGTGGCAGGCCCCAGGATCTCGCCCCCACACAC
>NW_010423029.1:4558-4794 GCF_000710305.1 Buceros rhinoceros silvestris
GTTAGCCCCCAACCCCGCGGTTCTACAGCAGAGGGAAGGGAGTACGAATTTTTTTTTTACTTTATTTTGTGATATTTCACTGTAAGCTGCTGCCTCAGTTTCCAGTTGGGCTGCTGTTAAATGTGCCTTTTCTGTTCATTTTAACAAAACACGCTGTGACTGCGACCTTGGTGACATCTTGCTGTCCCTCCCTCCCCGCTTTGTGTCCGAATTTAACGAATTTTCCCTCGCAGCGC
>NW_010423030.1:0-201 GCF_000710305.1 Buceros rhinoceros silvestris
TCGGGTGGGGCCCCCCCCCCCACGCCTGCCACACAGCCAGGGTGGCGGTGGAGCAGCAGGATGTTCCCTCTGTGCCCCATCCTGACCCGGTCCTGCAGGTGTTTGACGCCCGGGACTGCGCCAATGTGGCGGAGATGTTCAGCTTCCTCTGCACCCACATCCAATACGCCACAAACCGCGGCAACATTCGGTGAGAGCCTG
>NW_010423031.1:0-349 GCF_000710305.1 Buceros rhinoceros silvestris
GGACCCAGGCCAAGGATAAAGAGGGATAAATCGGGATGTTGGCACTTCATCCCGATCTCCACCTCCTCCTCCTCCCCCTCTTGGTGGGGAACAGCCCCGGGAACGGCGGGGGAGAGGGAGGGAAGGTCAGGGCGGGAGGGAACATCGCCTTCCGCCGTGCCTCAGTTTCCCCAGGCTAAGGATAACAGGCATGGTGGGTGTGTCAGCACACAGCGGTTTTTACCCGCAGCCGCTCGGCTCCTCCAGAGGTTCTCTGCCATTCTGGGGGTGAAACAGGAGAAATACCACCGGGCGTTCACCTGGTGCCGTGCCGCACCCCGGTGACACGGCACGGGCTGGTGCGGGGACG
>NW_010423031.1:366-885 GCF_000710305.1 Buceros rhinoceros silvestris
GGTGTTTGTCCCCGCAGCCGCTCGGCTCCTCCAGAGGTTCTCTGCCATTCTGGGGGTGAAACAGGAGAAATACCACCGGGCGTTCACCTGGTGCCGTGCCGCACCCCGGTGACACGGCACGGGCTGCTGCGGGGACGCGTGATGGTGGCCAAGGCCGCACCTCGCTGTCCTGGCCTTAATGAGTGTCATTAACGCCAGGAACGAGTGCCCGGCCCAAGGGCTCGGTGAGGCTGTCACCGGTTTATTGCTGGGTGACGGGCAGGGAAGGGCTGGTCCAGGGCCATCTCCCGTCCAACGTCCACCCGTCCGTCTGGTCCCACCTGGCCATCGTGCAGAAGGTGAACAACGAGGGCGAGGGCGACCCCTTCTACGAGGTGCTGGGGCTGGTGACGCTGGAGGACGTCATCGAGGAGATCATCAAGTCGGAGATCCTGGACGAGTCGGACACGTTCAGTAGGTTCTGGGCTCCCCCTTCTCCTCCTGGCTGCGGGCCGGGGTCGCGCGGGGTGTGTCCCCCCC
>NW_010423032.1:0-237 GCF_000710305.1 Buceros rhinoceros silvestris
GCGTTGGAAAACCCCTGCTTCATGTCGGAGAGGAACTCCTGCACCGAGCGGTAACCGCCGCAGGAGCACTTGCTCTGCATGGTCTGGAAGTCCATAGGGTTGCTGATGACCTCAAAGTAATCTTCAGCTTCCTCCGTGGTCACTGGCTCCCTGCCGGACGAAGAGCCACAGAGACAGGAGGGAAATGACAGCCCCAGCCGTGCGCAGCGCAGGGCTGTGGAGGAGGGAGAATCCCCC
>NW_010423033.1:0-237 GCF_000710305.1 Buceros rhinoceros silvestris
CGCTCGGCTTTGCGGGGCTCGGTTCGGAGGGACCGCTCCGGGCGTGCGGCGGTGAGAGCGGAACGCCCGGCGTCGGGCGGGGGCCGTGGTGGTTCGGGGGGGCTGGTGCTTTTGAGGGAGGGGTACAGCGCAATGAGGAAGGGGTACAGCGCATCTTGGTCCAGCGTCGGTATCTGGAGCCGTAAATTCGTGGTGCCTCGAGCACGGCGCGGTCTGACAAAGTAGAGGTGGGGGTGA
>NW_010423033.1:437-1954 GCF_000710305.1 Buceros rhinoceros silvestris
CTCGGGGAGGTTTTCTGGTGGGTTGACTTCAGCGCAGGGCGACCCGCGAGGTGTCGGTCTGATCAGAGTGTGTAACCGTGTGACTGGGATGTGTCGTGGGAGGGGGTAACCGATGTGGTTAACCCGTGTTACAGGATAAGCTCCCATAGTGCTGTCCTGTGCCGGTCACCTGGTCGCTGTAGCCGTGGGAGCATCCTCCTCTGCTGTCACTGAAAATGAACTTCTCTCTGGAGTTCCTTAAGCCTTCCTCCCGGCAAGTGACACTGTGTGAGGAAACCAAGACTGACTCCGCTGAAAAATGGGATTGATTGGTTGGTTTGTTTATCGTGGAGCCAGACGGACCTGCAGAAACATCTCTGCTCTACACCCGTTTGAGCTGGCAGACTTATTGAGATAATTACTAGTGCACTGTGTATTAGCTGGGTAATACACATCCTCGTGTGCCGAACTCTGGGAGCGAAAGGGCTCTGCTCTGCTGCGGGAGCACTGTCCCACTGCTGCGCCACAGCGTTCCTGCGCTGGGCTGGGTGCAGCAGGCAGGTTACTGCCCGGGTGAGTGCAGTAAGTGTGAGGTGTGACTCTTCTGTGCTAAACTCCGAATGCAGCACCATGGTCGGAGCACACAGAGCGTTTGGGAACACTCCCAACTGACCCCCGCCCTCCCGTAACATCCTCCTGGGCCGCAGTTCGAGCCAGCGAGGTTCAGACTTGGCCTCCAGGTGGCTGACCTGGTTCAGGCACTGCTGGGCTCCGCAGCCGCGCAGCTGGCGCAGAGGGCAGGAGGCCTGGGAGGGACAGCAGGGCTCCAGGTGCTGTTAGGCTGGTTTGACGCCTTCACTGAACTGGGGGTGGTTGGTGCCAGCCGTGCCAGGGCTGCCCTGAGCTGCCAGGTTCAGCTAAACCGGTGGAAGTCACAGAGCTAAACTGGTAAAACCGCTGACGCTTCCCCTTCCAGTGGTCCTGCTGCTCCTCCAGTGCTGCATCCTCTCTTGCTCCAGTGCCCGCTGGATCCCTTGCTAAACTGCTTAGCACATTAAACCAGCAGAAAATGACCTGCTCTCCCTCTTCTCGGCTCGTGAGGTTAAACCGAGTCATGGAGAGGTCCGCTGAGCTCCAGAATTGTTTGTGTGGATTGGCAAGGGGGAGGAAGCCGGGAGCTTTTGGATTGTCCCGAGAAAGTCTGCTGGACACTGGAAGTGCTGCAGTGGGCTGGGGGGATTGTGCAGCCTTTCGTGTGCTTTGCTCGGCTCAGCTTCACCCTGAGAGGGACCTGTGGAGGAACCAGGGGGAGAGAAGCAAGGCCAGGAGCTGCTGAAGCCCTGCTCTGCCTCCGCGTTCCCCCTCCGCCACTGTCCGTACTGTAAACGCTGTTGCTTTGGTGCCTGCGTCGTACCTGGATGGGCGTGAACTGACACGCAGGAGCCGCGTGGCTGCCAAAGAGCCGGCACAGGAGGAAGCTGGGATGGCCAGTGAGCTCTGTGGGGGGCCCCCACGTTTGGGTCTGGTTTGGGTCTGCA
>NW_010423033.1:2061-4820 GCF_000710305.1 Buceros rhinoceros silvestris
GGTCTGCATGTGCGCTCACAAACCTGCATCCTGGGCTGCAGCTCTGCAACAGCTTCCAGTGACCCCAGGCCGTTTTGGCAGAGCCTGAGAGCCTCCCCGTGCCGCTGCTGATCCCTGTCCTGTTCTGCACAGAGCTGCTTCTGAGGAGTGACCAGCTGAAAAGAAACACTCAAAACCCAATTTCTTTTGGTTTTTTTCTGCTGGTTTAATTTACTGAACCAGGTCAGCCCAGGGGCAAAGAAAGTCAGAAGTGGGTGTGAAATCCGGTGGCTGAAATAAGCATCTGCAGGGGTGGGCTGAAGGAGCCTTCCTGGGGACAGCTGTTGTCCTGTGGAGGACCTGCAGCCTCGACTCCAGGATCTCTGGAGGCCTGTGAGACCGTGGACCTTCCTGCAGGACACAGCTTGGGCTGCCGAGGTGGGCGAAGGTCACCTCCCAGATCCCGGCTCTGTGTCACCTTCTGTGGCTGCAAAGATCTCCCTGCCCCTGCAGAAGAACTGGTTGCAGAGTTCTGCAGTCTGTCCCAAACTTGGAGCTCTGCTTTTTAGAGCTGTTGGTAAGGTGGCGTGGATCTTTCCTCTGGATACCATTGATCTGCCAGAAAAGCTGAGCCTGCGTTTGTGTCCTGTACGTGCTTTAGGCCGCTGTCTTGTTGAGGGAGGCTTTTTGCATGGTTAATTTTCAAAAAAAAAAAAAAAGTCAAAACCCCAAAACTGGTTCAGAAGTTTGAGTTCTTAGAAATAAAAATCAAGAAGCTGTGTTTGAGAAGGCGGTTCTTTGCCTGCCCGTGTGCTGGAGACCAAAGGGCAGGGGAGGATGACCCTGCGGGCTGGGAAACCTCCCCAGCCTGGTGTCTTTGCCTGTGTCCTGGAGAGGGATGAACAGAATCCTCTGCCTCTGGTTAGAAGCTGTCCCTGTCCTTTAAGGAATAAATACTGAGCTGCAGAAACTTAGGGAAGACTAAAATAAATGACGCTTGAGTTTCTTCTGGGCACCGGTGTCTGTGTAGTGCGGTGCGGGGCTCTGTGTGGCGTTTGTCTCCCCCTCCGAGCCGGACTTCTCTCCACCGCTGGATCTCACAGAGGAGAGCCCCACACTGGGGAGGCTCAGACGGCTCCTGGGACCCATTGGAGCAGCCAGGGAACTCCTTTACACACACTCATGGGGAGTTACTACACTCTGCGGCACACCAGGCCTCAGGCTTCTCGTAGGTGCTGTTGGTCTGGCTGGGGCTCCAGTAAACGCTCCAGGGTGAACGAGGCTTTGTCAGATCTCCAGCGATGGCAGCACCAACCATGTCTGCGCATCAGCTGTCGATCGGGGCTTCCGGCTGTTGCAACACACAAGTAATTCTCCGACAGCCTGTAAGTAGGTTTAATACACGTGGAACCAGGTAAATGAAACCCAAGTTCTCGGTTTTGGGGGCGCAGCGAACTGCTGAACATCTGGAATAGGGGCACCAAATGCAATCGAGTGAGGTTCTGATGTTGGAGGAAACGTGTCTGTAAAACTACCGTAACAGAACTGTGAAAGGCAGGACAGTTAGAGAGAGCTGTGGTGTAATTAATGGAGGTCCAAAGCAGCAGCAGTGATGTTTGAAGTAAAAAAACGTCCCTTGGGAGCTGTAGTAGTGCTGGTAAACTTAACCGTATAGGTACACCTGAAGCCGTGAGTGATGATCTGATGGGCGGACCCTTCAGCCGGAGTTTGTGTGTGAGGTGTGAGTATATTCCATTGTTTTCTTGCCTAGGGAGGTGGTGTTCCTCTCTTCCTTTCCCCGCCCCCCCCCCCTTCCTAAAGGACTCATCAGCCTGAGTCTGCTGTAGAGAGGATTGAGAGCAAATCCCACCTGCAGCTGTGCTGAAGGCCCCGGAGTGGTCTGAGCAGGCATTTCCTGCTCCCTGTGATGGTCCCTGTCTGGTTCTGGCCGTGTGTGTGTGCTGGGAGAGGGAGCAGGGGCTGCAGGAGCACGCTCCAACCTTCGAGTTTGGCATCTGGCTGCTGCTAGAAAATAATCGGCAGCAGTAGATGGAGACAAAGGTTCCCTTGCTCGTTAGGCTGCTAGGCTCAAGCATAGTGATTTTTCATGGGAAGGTTTGCTTGGCTTCACAAATGACTTTCCATCTTGCTCGGGGAGGACTTTTGTTGTCATCTACATCAATATATTTTGCAGCAAAAGCAAGTTTTTTTCGTGATGCTTAGTACGGTTCGAGTGCTGTGTGGCCCTGTGCCTCGGTGCTTTCCTCGGCGTTGCACTGTTTCTAGCCCAGGTGGTACTGGCCGATAGCTGTCAGCAGCGCTGCCGCAGGGAGAGCTTTTCCTCCAGAGGGATGTGTGCTGGTGTTCATCCTCCACAGGGCTCCGCGGCAGCCCTCGATCCCCTGTGCTGCTCGAGCGTGGGTCGGCCCCAGTCCGTAACCAGTGAAAGTGTGAGGCGTGTCATTGTGGTGCTCCTTGATAGGGTGACAAAAACAGGGAGCGGGGTTTGGTAAGAGTGTACAGGGCCGTGAGACGAGTTGATGGAGAGGCGGGAAGGGGGAGCTTGAAGACCCAAGTTTGTCACTCAGAACAGCACAGGGTGCCTGTGGCCTGCCAGGAGGGCGGGTGGGGTGTTTAACTGGAAGGCTCTGAGTGGTTGGGAGTTTTTCCTTTTTAAATGTATGTTTGGGGCAAGTTCTATGGAGAAAAAAAACAGCTTCGTGTTGTCTAGCACAGGTTTAGCTGTGAGGGTCATAGAATCATCTGGTTGGAAGAGACCT
>NW_010423034.1:0-1653 GCF_000710305.1 Buceros rhinoceros silvestris
TGCCGGGTACTGCGGGGGGCCGGGATGTGGCGAGCACCGGTGCGCAGCCCCGAGGTTGCATCATGCTGGGGAGGGCTGGGCAGCGCCCGGAGCAGAGTCCTCACAGGGTGTTGCGGTGGCCCCATAAACAAGCCCCAGTCTTGGCCTTTGGCACCTCATTAGCTGGGATGAGGTTTGTTTTTCGGATTATAGACCTGGACTCTTTCTGGCAGGTAATTAAGGGGAGAGGTGGCTCAGAGGAGGAGCTGAAAGGGCGTTGGGAAGCAGAACGTTCCTCCACTCCCTCCCCAACTTTGGCCTTTCCTGGTGGGGCTTTGCTGGCCCCACTGGGGACGGGGACGGCGAAGCGGTGGTGTGGTGCCGCTGGGACGTGCCGTTGTGTTGCGGGTCTGCGTCCCAAAAAGCCTTTCTCGGGGTGTCTTTGGCACTGGCGGTGCTGGGGGGGAGCTGTGCTGGTGGCGACGGGGTCCGTGGTCCGCTGCCTGCATGTGCTAGTGTCCCCAGTCCCTGTCTCCATGGCGTGAAGGTCCTTGGTCAACTGCCTGCATGTGCTGGGGCCCTGGTCTCTGTCCCCATGGCACGAGGGTCCCCAGTCCCTGTCTGCATGTGTTTGTGTCTCTAATCTCTGTCCCCAGTCCCTGGCCTGCGTGTGTTGGGGTCCCTGGTCCCTGTCCCCATGCCACTGGGATATTTGGGTCCCTGGTCTCCTGTCTGTCTGCGCTGGGGTCTCTGGTCCCCATCTATGTGGCATCAGGGTCCTCAGTCCCCTGCCTACATGTGCCAGGGTCCCCCTGTCCCTGTGGCTTTGTGTGTCCTTGTCCCCACAGCATCGGGGTTCCCAACCCCCTCTCACGTCTCCGTCTCACCCTGCAGCCTGCGGTGGCTCCATTGCACCCCAGGGAGTGCGTCGGTGCTCTCAGACGGGTGGGGATGTGTTGGGTCCCACTCAGGATGGGGCTGAGGGTCCCCATCCCTGGTGCATCAGGGTCCTCAGTCCCCTCTCACGTGTGCCGACATCCCCATCCCACTGACAGTGGTGTCCCTTATCCCCTGCCTGAGCACGTGTCTCTGCCCCTTGTTTCTGCAGCGATGGGGTCTCTGCTCCCGTCCCTGCATGTGCAGGAGTCTCTGGTCCCCGTCCCCATGCCATTGGGTTCCCCAGTCCCCCGCCTGCCTGTGCTGGCATCCCCGGTCCCCGTTCCTATGGCAGTGGGGTCCCCATTCCCTACCTGCGCATGCCAGTGTCCCCACTGTGTCCCCCGCTCCATGTGCTCTTGGAACCTTTCTAAGGGGACGAGTGCCAAAGCCCGCTGTCCCCTGGGATTAGAGCGATGCGCCCCAAACCCCTCCTGGGGACCGGTCCCCCTCTCCCCTCCTCTGCCAGCTCTTTAATCTCTGCCTCGAGCTCAGTGGAAGAGGGTGCCAGACCATTTTTGAGGATTCTGGATACGGGCTGGGATGAGAGCGATGCGCCCCAAACCCCTCCTGGGGACCGGTCCCCCTCTCCCCTCCTCTGCCAGCTCTTTAATCTCTGCCTCGAGCTCAGTGGAAGAGGGTGCCAGACCATTTTTGAGGATGAAAGAGCTTTTTTTTATCCCCCACCCTCCCCGGGCCAGCGTCCAAGGGGAGATGAAATGAAAACGGGAAGAGGCT
>NW_010423034.1:1987-2372 GCF_000710305.1 Buceros rhinoceros silvestris
GGCTGGCAGCGCGCAGGCACGTGCGATTCGCAGGCAGGACACTGCCGGCTTGTCGAGGGACGCGTGTCGCGGGGACAATGCGGCGTGTTTGTTTGCTACAGCTAAAATGGCAGTTCTTAAGGGGGAAAAAAAAAGAGAGAGAGAAGTGCTTCAGCACATCCAGTCGCCGCATCTTTTGATTAAATGAGATTTTGCTGTCGAATGGGGGAGCTGGGGACCGCCAGCTCCTGAGCCTGCAATTTCCATCGCGGCCAAATGAGGGGAGGAAAAAAAAAACCCAACCCTGAACCACCTCAAGCTCTGACAACTCTGTCAAAAAACTGGACTGGAGCAAGCTGTAATTGCTGCTGCAGTCGTTAGCGTGGAGGCCGAGGGATGCTGCCTA
>NW_010423034.1:2723-2989 GCF_000710305.1 Buceros rhinoceros silvestris
CCGTTGCATCCAGTGCTGTTGCACTTCAATCCGTTGCACTTTGCGCCGTTGTGTAAGACGCCGTTTCAGGTAAAGCTGTGGCGTATAACGCTGTTGCATTTAACACTGTCGCATTTACGCCGCCGCGCTTCATGCTGTTGCATTTAAAGCCCTCGCGTGTCAAGCTGCCCCGGTTAAAGCCATCGCCGCCCTTGCAGCGGGGCCAAACTTCGCCCGCCCGTGTCCGGAGCCTTCCCCGGTTGGGATGCGGCTGTGAGGCCAGCCGT
>NW_010423035.1:0-3938 GCF_000710305.1 Buceros rhinoceros silvestris
GCCTGCAGAAACGTAGTCCCCAACCCTACGGAAACCAGGGTGCTGCAAGGGAAGCAGCTAGACTGACCCCCCTGGGCTTAGCTGTGCCGAGAGTGATGCTGAGTCGGTGTGTGGGGCAGGGATCCGGGCTAGACCGCATCATCGGGCACTGCCCCCTGGCACCAGGGTCCGGCTGTGGCCGGGGACAGGGAAAGGTGTCACCTCTCTTGTGCCTGGGGAGGAGCGAGGCCAGCCCTAATGCTGATTTCTGTGTGCCAGACCGATTCCCCCAGATCATCCAACTGGCCTCGGAGTTGGAGTTCAACCTGGGCTCGGAGCCTGTCGTCAGCTGCGTGGCCACTGGCAACCCACTGCCCACCAGCGACAGCGTGGAGCTGCGCAAGGCTGATGGCACCGTGCTCAAGGTACCACCCCTGTGCCCTTGCCCCGCCACCAGCCCCTTATTGCTGGCTCCCTCAAAAGTACCCGTCTGAGCTGGGGGGCTAACGGCACCCTCTGTACCTGCAGCTCATCAAAGCCATCATCGAGCCAGGGCAGATCACCTGCGAGTTTCAGGTGCAGCACCTGACAAAGGCAGACACGGGTCTCTGGGAGTGCCGGGTCTCCACAACGGGGGGGCAGGACAGCCGGAAAGTCAAGGTCAACATCCGAGGTGAGGAAAGGATGGTGGCACAAGCAGGATGAGCTGGGGCTGCTGGAGAAGACTGACGGCACGATGTGGCAATGCCAAACCCTCTCACTGGACTGGGTGCCACAGTGCCACTATGTGCTGCAGTGCCAGCAGAAAAGTGTGGGTAGAGATAAAAGCCTTTCCTGACAAAGCTAGAAGGAGCCGAGAGGTGGTGGATGGACCCACACTCTGCTCCTCATTGCTCCTAGTCCCACTGTTGTCATTCCCTCCTTCTCCCTCCCAAGTGCCACCAGTGCCCCTGAGCCCCCCACGGCTGCTGGCCAAGCAGAGCCGCCAGCTTGTGGTGTCACCCATGGACTGCTTCTCTGGTGATGGACCCATCATCTCCATCAAGCTGCTCTACAAGCCCAAGGATGACAGCTCAGCGTGGTCGTCCATTGTGGGTATGTGTCTGCTGAGGGATGGGGGGCACAGGTAGGACCTTGTCAGGAAGGGATGGCTGCCCCAGCCAGTGGGAATCTGGAGTGTCAGAGACCTCCATCCCAGGACCCCTATGGTGACGCTAAGGAGGATGCTGGTGGCAGGGCAGATTGTGGGTATGGGCATGGCTCTGACATGATCTCTTGGCCAACAGTTGACAACAGTGAGAACATTACCCTCATGAATCTTCGGCCAGTGACCGCCTACATTGTCAAGGTGCAGCTGAGCCGGCCAGGGGACGGTGGGGAGGGCAACCAGGGGCCCAAGGCCGTCATGGTGACTGAGTGCCTTGGTGAGCCTCCATCTCCCTGACCCCAACCCTTGCCCTGACTCTGACTCCTAACACTGACCCTACCCCTAACCCTGCACAGCACAGGGTCTGCGAAGCCCCAGGGCCGATGCACCTTGAGGCTTTGCTGCCATTTTGTTCACAGAGCCCACAGTCAAGCCTGTGATTGAAGGCTGGTCCGTAGAGGAGAAAAACACGCTTCACGTCAACTGGAAATTGCCAAGTAACCATGAACCAGCACATGGGTTCATCGTCCACCTCTTCGACTCCGCAAGGAGACTGGTCTGTGAGAAAAACATCACATCCATCTCCGTGCTTTCTGCCCGCATCAGGAACCTGGAGTTCAACAAGGAGTATGGGCTGGAGGTGCTGGTGTACCACTGCACCAGCCTGGGACCCCCCTCTGACCTCTACAAGGTCATGATCAACAGCAAAGGCGAGTCCAGCAGAACACAGGGAATTATTACGAGAAATTACAATGATAGATCAGTTAGAACTGTGACAGCGACCATCCCCAGGTACGGCTGCTTCTGTATCCCATCTCTGATAGAGCATGAAATGCTGCTTAGGGAAAACGGGTCCTCCCATTCCCTCTAGAACCTCCCACAGCCTCCAGCACCAAGCAGCTGAGAAACATCCTAAGTTAACATGACGTTCAGACCACCATGAGTGATGCTCACAAATGGATCTGTCCTCCACAGCCTTGCCCAAGCCCTGATGGACTGTCTATGCTTGCAGCCTTTACAACAAGAAACAAGTTCCTTGATATTATTATACTTTGTATGAAAAGAATTATTTCCCTTTGGTTTGCTTTAACCCCACCGGCTGGGCACAAGGGCTTGGGGAGGCCTGCAGTCCCTCCTGTGGGCAGATGCATGAAGGCACACAGCCCCTGCTCATGGGTGGGAGACCACCAGGAGGTGGAGTATCAGCCTGACCAACCTTTCTGGCAGCCAAAGGGGAAGGAGTGCACGAGGCCTTTGGTGAGGCTTGGTGCAGGCTGGTACATGTTGGAAGGGCTGGAGAGTGTCAGGCTTGGAGGATGGGAGGTTTTCTTAACTCATTGCTTGCAAAAGCTTTGTGTGATTTGAGGATTTGGGGTTAGGGATGTGGGCAGGCTGGAAAAGGCTCAGAGAGGGCAGTGGGAACACCCTGAGAGACAGAGGGTTGAAGGAATAAAATATTCCATGGGCTAGTCAATACTCAGACATCTGGCTTGCCAAGAGCTTGCCGGGAGCGTATGGGGGTACAGTCCTGCCCTGCTGTTTTACCTGGAGAGCAGGTCCACCTCCTCCTGCATCTCCTCCAAGCAGGGACCAGAGGTCTCTGGAGGTCCCTCAAACCTGGCACGGCTTTGGTGGCCGGTGCTATCCACAGGGTCCAGTCCTCATGGCAGCGATCAGCCCCTGCAGTGCCAGGAGCCAAGTCCCATGACTGACTTTCTCCTCTTCTTGTCCCAGGACCCTCCTCTCCACGGTTGCTCTCAGCACAGTCTGTGTCTGACACCGCTGTCAGGCTCTCCTGGCAGGTCCCTGAATACCCCAATGGGGGCATCACCAAGTACATCGTGGAGTTGCAGCAGATGGGGGGCACCAGTGAGCCTCAGTGGATCGACACTGACAGTGGCGCTGAGACCACCAAGATCATCGGGGGCCTCAATGCCAGCACCAGCTACCAGTTTCGTGTCCGTGCCAACTCCCATGTTCCAGGGGAATGGAGCCAGCCTGTGAAAGCCAAGACCTTGGGGGATGGTGAGAGGAGTGTCCCAGTAGGCAGGGCGTTCACAGCTGTGCTGGAGCTTGAGCTCAGCATCTAGATCAGCAAAGGGTGACCAGGGTGCTTGTGGTGACCTCAGAGAATGGCTCTGAAACAGCAACCCAAGCCCAAAACACTTGTGGGTGTCTTCAGAAATCCTGCTTGTTCTATTCCTGATGGTTTAAGGGTGGCATGGTGACAGCATGGCACCCACAGAGTGTCTCTGCCTTGGCCAGAGGGTGATCTGTGCACAGGAGGAGCTGGTGGCTGGACCCAGAGCTGGTTGGAGGTCCAGAAAGCAGTGGGTTTGGTGACAGGGCTCAAGCAGTGACACCCTCACTCCTGTGCCACCATGGCATCAGGAGCTCAGGATGTGTTTGTGGTGTATTCATGGGGTCCCAGGGTACTGGGAGAGGGCTGTTGTCTTGCTGCTTGGCCACCCGTGCAGCCTGGACAGGGCTTGGCCATGGACCACGACCTCCCATCCCTCCTTTCGGCAGGAGCACTGAGTGTGCCACCCAGCCTGGGCAGCCAGAGCACAGAGCAGGCGGGAATAGACCAGCAGCTGCTCTTGGCCATCGTTGGCTCCGTGTCCGTCACCTGCCTCACCATCCTCTTTGCCCTCCTGGCACTTTTCCTCATCAAGAAGAATTTTTTCCACCGGCGCCGCACCTTTACATACCAGTCTGGCTCGGTGAGTTCCGCCTGCCCCGCCAGGGCCGTGTCCCCAGCCCCCCTCGGCCCGGCCCGAGCCCGGTCCCCCTCTGTAGCCTCCCAAACAGA
>NW_010423035.1:4001-4472 GCF_000710305.1 Buceros rhinoceros silvestris
CATGCCAGTCGGGCTGGGTCATTCCCGCCTGCCCCGCCAGGACCGTGTCCCCAGCTCCCCTCGTCCCGGCCCGATCCAGGTCACGCTCTGTAGCCTCCAGTCCAGATGCAGCCAGACCTCACTTCCACACGGAGAGGGTGCGGAGCCCACCCTTGCCCACAACACTTGCCCTGCCGGGACTGCCGCGCAGGCAAAGGGGTGCCTGGTGCCTCTAACCTCACCTGCTCCTGTCTGCCAGGGGGAAGAGACCATCTTGCAGTTCAACTCAGGGACCCTGACCCTGACACGCCGGCCCAAGCCACAGCCTGAACCCCTCAGCTACCCCATCCTGGAGTGGGAAGACATCAAGTTTGAGGACATGATTGGGGAGGGCAACTTTGGGCAGGTCATCAGGGCCATGATCAAAAAGGATGGCCTGAAAATGAATGCGGCCATAAAGATGCTGAAAGGTGAGTGTGGCGAGAAGTGGGC
>NW_010423036.1:0-19215 GCF_000710305.1 Buceros rhinoceros silvestris
CGGGGGCTCCGCGGGGCGGGCGGGGCCTTGGTTGGAGGGAAGGTGGACGCGTCGAGGTCACTCATCCCGGGTGAAGGCTCTTCACCGTTGCTGTCCCGTGCGATGCTCCCAGCAGAGTGTGTGTGTCGCTCGGGGGTCACCTGGGGCACGTGACAAATCGGATGGGCGAGGGGCCCATTCAGCCACCTTGGACCACGGCTGCGTAGGCACGAACCAGTGCGAGATGGCCGAGGTCGAGGCTACAAAAAAGGATGGTGAGCTCCATTGCTGCTCATCACAATCATCAGTACCTGATGGTGGTGAAGAGTCCTGAGGGTGTGCACCATAAACCAAAACGGTGGTCAATGGACCCCATCATTGTGTGAGACCCGTACACCTCAGCCCGAACTGCCTGCCTTCTGGAAAATATCCATCCTAGACTCAGGACTTCTGCCTGAAGTCTGCACCTCTTGACATCTATAGCTTGACACTAAGGAATTTTTTTAAAAAAAATTTTAAAGCATTCAAGCACAAGAACAGTCGTGGAGCGAGATCAAACTTAAATTACTGCTTGGATTGTTTTAGTTCAGTTTTGTTGGCAGAGCTTTGCTATGTTGGTGGCACGGTTACTCCATGGGATACCTCTGTAGCGATGAAGGTATCTGAAGCTGTATGCACATGTTCTTTTTAGTATTTGTATAGGGCTTTTTTACCTCACACTGCTGCTATAGGTACAGTGACAGCGTCTTTTTCAGAAAGAGCTATACCTGATAATTTACTACAATTATAATTAGCTATTGCACGGCTCATTACGTGCATAGACATCATAACAGGAAGTAGGATCACTAATGAGGAAAGAGAGGTTGAAGCAGCTTGACTATGGTTACATCCCAAACCCATAAGTGGCCAAGCAGTGCTTGGCATCCACCTCTCCTGTGTCCAGCCCTGCTGGCTTCTACCACCTGGAGCAGAAAACCTGAAATGAGTTTTCCAGCCTAAAGGAGTCCTGGAGAGGGAAGGTCAGGACAGAGAAACAGTAAGGGCAGAGGATACATTCCTACTTTTCCCACACCAGGCTCTGACACCCAGAGCCCCAGAAGTGCTGGTGTACGAGCATGGGCTGTGAAAGAGCTCCCAGCAGCAGGAAGAGTTCCAACAAGGCATCCCTATCGGTTCAAATTGCAGTTTGAACTTCAGTAATTGCAGCTTTTATTTCAGGCAACAGCAAGTCTCACCAAACAAATGCAGAGCTGACAAAATGTGCCACCTTGACAGCCCTGAAGGCCGAGGTCCCGTCACAACAACAGGTACGGCTCAGATTGCAGCTCTTCCAGCTGCTCTATCTACATCTTCACCAAGACTGTCCCTGCAGCGAAG
The DNA here is from genome assembly GCF_000710305.1 of Buceros rhinoceros silvestris. Taxonomy (NCBI): domain Eukaryota; kingdom Metazoa; phylum Chordata; class Aves; order Bucerotiformes; family Bucerotidae; genus Buceros; species Buceros rhinoceros. Next base: position 1,357 of record NW_010423036.1, read on the forward strand.
CTTGGGGACCACCCAGGTGGATCAAAGGCACAGGCAGTACATGGTTCTTAAGGCTACAAATGCTATTGCCCCTCATGCTTTTCCTTCCCGAGACACCTGTCCATTAGTGAAAACTCACCCAGACCACACCAAAGACCAACTAAGCGACAGCGACTTTTGGATTCCAGAGCCAGACCACATGTCGCGAGGACTCGCGCTTGGGCTGCCCGCTCCCTTCCCCTCACCTCTGCTGTTTTCAGTTGCAGTGTGCCAGGGGGACATCAGGGTAGAAAGGGACACACAGGGGGGACATCATCTCCTGCACACACCTGCCGGGTAGTCAGCGAGACAGAGGGAGGCTGCATGTGAGCGGCTGGGTATAACTTCCACCCTGTCCCTAGTGCCAAAAACAAGCATGTTAAAGCTAATCTACCCCTGTCTCGGCTCAACTGCTTTTCTGTGACTAAGCCCCTTATAATGGTTTTACTAAAATCCCCTTTTGATGGAAAAAATCCCAGCTGGAAGTTTCGGGCAGTGGCACAATGTGCAAGTCTGCGTGTCCCTTTCCCCGGCTTCACAAAAGCCTCTAATCGAGTGGAAAATTTGCTGGAGACCAGAGGTTTAGGCCTGCAATTATTTTTTAAGGGATTATCAGGAGAGAATGGGAGTACTTACGACCCTCCCTCTCTTTGTGTTTCGCTCTGTGCTGCTTTCAGACAGACTCAGCCAGAAACCTAAACCACTGCAGCTGGATCCAGCGCAACCTGGGCTCTGCTGGGAGGCATGCCTCCTCTCTGGGCTAGGGGACAGACCCCAGCCTCCAGGTGAGACCAGTCCCTCTCCAGCACCACGCAATGAACATAAATGGTTTTCCACAGAAGCAACACTACAAGTATTTTAAAGAAATGCAATTTTAAAGAACGGAGAAAAGGGATTCCAGTCCTGTGAGCCTCACCGAACTAAAAAGCCAAGCAGCAGACACGGATGCAGGGTCCACGGAACAGGGTGGACTTTGGCTCTGCAAAGCCCTTATGCAGGAGGTCTTGCACAAGTTACTTGTAGCAAGCTCCAAAAAAGACTTGGCACCAAAGCCACATGCACTGCAACATGCAGCTTTTAAGGGCCCTGCTCCAAGGGTCGATCCTGGGGTTAGGGTCCTTCGTAGTTTCACAGCCTCTGGCAAGTCAGACACCACCAAAACAACTTCTTGCCGGGCATGGAGCCACTAACTGCGGGCGTGTTTAGCACGGGGCAGCCAGAGAAGAAATGCCACTGGCTCCCCTGCCTGAAGGGCTCTGTACCTTGCTCAGAGCTACCGGGAACTGCCTACACTCACATAAACCAAAATTAGGTGCTTCTCTACTGTCAAATTGCCGTGCTCCCACTTGCACACCAGGAAGTGAACCATATCTGAAGGAAGAAGCGGCATGTCCTGATTTTAAGCAGTAGCCTAAGGAAGCAGGAGACCTGCTTTAATTTCTTCCTCCCTCTGCGGCACTGCAAACCCACCCCTCCTGAAAAAGCACAAACCATCGGCCCTCAGGAGAGGGCCAGAAGAAAGTGCCACTCCTCACTATTACCATATAAGCCGTGCTACAGTGTGGACGATCATTCCAGACTCAGTGCAAGGAACAGAGTACACGAAGGAAGCAATGGCTACAGACTATGGGTGTTCACCCTTGGGGCCAGTCTCTCCTTCTGAAACATCTTGGCAAATTGCATAAAGCAGATGTTGGATAAAACAGAGAAGCAGTTTTTGATCCCTGAGCCTTCCAACTACTTGGCTGGTATAGAAGATGCTTCAAAAGAAAGAGGCATCTGCCACTGGATTTTCGATCTTACCCTGTCCACGTGTGCTAGGTGTGCTCTGAAAGTGCCCGGGGAGGTTGAGGGGCCAGGGTGCTTTCTTTCTGGATTGTGATAGATTCAAGCAGTTTTACACAGGCAGTAAGTACTACTCTTACTTAACACCAAAGGGGTGTTAAAATAAAGAAATTTTTAAAAATCAGACAAACAAACACAGAGTAAAAGGCAAATGAAGCATTTGTGGAATTTAGACGCCTTCAGGAGCTAGGTGGTGCCTAAGTTGAGGGTTTTGATTTTGCAATTTTGAATATTGCCTAAATGCCATTTGTTTTGGGTTTTTTTCTTGGATCGGGTCTTCTGCCCCTCTCTACCTCATTCTCTCCATCCACACGAACATTGTTTTCGCAGAGTTTTAAGACAGTGAGATAAAAAGACGAATGGCCTAGCCTGCTCAAAATTGCTCATTAAGGCTGATGTGCTTTAAGGTACTCTGTAAGTCTCTAACTTCTGGAAGACGAATGAGTCTGCTCTCTAGGATAGCTTGAGAGCTTCAGTATCCAAGCGTAAGAGATTCAGAATCACTGGTAGGTAACTAGTGGTGTAGGGTGTGACCTGTGTGATTCACCAGCAGCACTAAAATGTAAGGTCAGGTGGAAAGTCAGCTGCAGCTCCATCTGCTCACCCCAATAAATTGAGTGCCCAGCAAAACACCACAGGAGAGCCATCTTTTAGGATTTTCCCCCCAGACTGCCGTTCCTGAGCGCCATCAGTGAGCCTTGCTGTTGGAATCCCAAGTCCTTCTGTTTATACAGAGCCTGCTGTCCACAGATACCTTTGAAAAGCCCTACTTACAGAATCACTGAAACACCGGGGATTTCCAGAGATCATTGTCCAAATCCTGCACAGAAGCAGGATCAAGTATACTTGGATCATTCCTGACAAGGGTTTATCTTACCCATTCCTAGAACTCTCCCATGCGCGTAGCCTGCAGCCCCCTTCCCCAACCAATCCCAGTTTACTTTCAATGATTTTTATCCCTACCCACCTAGAATATTCTATTTTTTTCCTCCACACTAAGCTGTGTTTTTAATGCTCTGCATAACTGGCAACAGAAAAGAGTTGAGGACTCCTTCATTTTAGGCAACATCTTATGGCCTGGACCACAACTGCCTTAGCTTAGTTCTCATGCTCAGCTCCCCGGAGATGCACCTCGGATGCACCATGCTTCAACTCCACCCCTGTGCACGGTTTGCCTTGTGAAGAGCCCAGTTATCATGCTGCATTATACGGGTGGATTTCTAGATGAGTGATAAACATGTCCGGAAACTATTACAAACCTCTCAAATGTTTCTGGCCTGCAAGATCTGAATCCAGAATCTCAAGAACATAAAGTGATTTGCTCACTGGGATGTTATAAAGATTTCATATTTTACTATTTTAATATTATTATAGTAGATACCATGAAGATATTATAAAGATAGAGCTTCCCACTTGTAAATTATTAAAGCTTCCTAAGACAGGTAGGTAAGTCAGTATACGTCCTCTGTCTCAGCACTCCCACTACTTTATTTTATAGGCCCCTGCCAGCCCTTCTTCTTTACCCTCCTTATGGGTATTCTCTCATACCCCTTTGTCTAACAGCCATGTTCCCTACAGGAGTCAACAGGGACTGTATTTCTGTCCCCTACCCAGGGGCCACTGATGGAGACACAAGAAATGTGCTCAGTTCAGCAAAACTAAAGATAATCAGCATTTCACATACAGCTGCACAAAGTAGAAGGATCTTATTTCTCCAGCGCAGCTTTACAATGTGAGTGAAAATAGGGGACTAACAGGCCATGACAACTGGAACCACTCCTGTTAGAGCTGGATACTGCACCAAAACTGGCCTAGCACGAGCATTACAGACCTTTGAACTTCATGGGGTCTTGACAATTCTGTCACCACTATAGGATGTCCCACAATCATAAACAGAGTGAAAAAAAAAATCCCTTTCCAACTCTTAGCAGAGTAGTTGTGCTGACTGTCACTGTACTCAGAGAAAGTATGGTCCACAGGTAGGTACTTGTTTCCTGTTTGCCCTATCTCTACTATTTTTGAGACACAATTTCAAGCTCATCACTGGACAGAAGTGCCGAGCTACAATACAGTATGGAAATAACATTGCTCATCCAGGAAATTACAACTTCATGTCTTAAACGGTGTATTGCCCTCATGTGTAGCTATGCAATGCAATGGGCATCCCCGGCAGTGCAGTGAAGCAAGCGAATAGACGTACAGCTTAAATTTTTAAAAGTCTAGGCACACAGATGTCCCAGGCTGCCATAGGAACTTCTAGTGACTTTTACCTCTCAGGAAAAAAAATAGGGTGGATTCTGTTTTGGGCTCACCGAACAACTGCAGGCAAGTCCTGCCGCCCCTCTGCATCTCGGCTGCTTTGTGCTTAAACCGAGTAGTATGTAACTCTGAGAACAGAAAAGCTTATTTTTTTGAAGTTAAAAACAAACCACAACACAACACTCAGGACCTCTCCATCGAAATCAACACCAAAGTCTCAACCATAATCACTCATATACCTGTGCCCAGGGCACAGGACAGGAAATTTGTCAGAGCCTCCCACCAATGCTTGAGTAGGTCCCAGCACATTCCATTTCTGCCCCCTCCATACCATTTCCCTGAAGAACGGGCCTTGTAGACAGAAGGATTTCAAAACACAGCTTGAGTGCAGTAACTGCAGACATATTGTGTCAGACACGGGGTTGGTGTTGAAAGAACTGTCTATACGTTCAGCTGCATATTGTTACAAACATTTAAAGAAGCTGCTGTATCCAAAAAGGAAAGACAAGTACTTATTATTAAGAAAGCTGGGGAGTTTCCAGGGTTGCTGGTGTGCCAGCAAATGATCTAGAGCCAGCATAGATAATCATGGTAGAAACGAGAGGGAAAAATCTACAAGTGCCTGAGGACTACCTACGCAACATCTGCATGTCTCATAAACCAGGTGTTGCTCCCTGAAGCACATAATTTGGGCACACGTTCAGTGTGCCACTCCTACGACCTCCTGGCTCCCACCAGAACAATGTCACGCGCTGCCTCCAGCTACGTGCAATGCGAGTAGCGCCAGCCTCAAGTTCAGAGAAATCTGTCATTTACCCAAGAATATGTTGTGTCAGTACAAAACCAGCCCACAGCTGGGAATTGGCAGGAACATATTTGAGGTATCATACTCACAGAAGAAGAACAAAAAAACTGCTTTGCCCAAACTGCCCAAAAGCGACTGCAGCAGTTGTAAGTCAAAGACTTAAAGAGAGGCACACAGAGAAGTCAGGGATCAGGCTCCAAGAAAGACACAGATTCGCACGCCAGAAAACAGGCTACAAAGCACTAAATGCAAAGAAGAGTTTATCCCGGCAGCAAGCTTCATGCTGAGTACAGACGTGCTCTCTTTACACAGGCAAACGCATCTCAGTATGCCCAGCATCTAGTGTGTCTCTGGTCACTTAGTCCATGGACCTTGCCACTTCAAGGATGGGAGCATCCCTCCTTCATGCACTAGCCATTCTCAAGAGCTAAGGCTAAAATCCTGGCAATAGACGCCCCTCTCTTTAAAAATAACAACAAAACCCCCCAAAACAACAAAGAAAAAAACCCCAAAATACCCAATCCATAGTCAGGAGCCTGCTACACTACAGAATGGAAAAGTGCTTACTTTTCTTCAGGAAGAGATTATATTTCTTGTACCAGGTTCAAGGTGGTCGTGGAATGGGGTTTAGCACATGGATGCAGTTCTGGAGGATTTTAATAAATATGCATAACTCCAGGGGGAAAACCTCTGTCAATACAAATCTTATGGAAAATATTGCTCCTGTAGACAGAAGAGAGACCAGTTCTGTTTGTGTATTCAGGCACTGTATATATGAAGATATTTTAGAGGCCTCTATACTTAGCCATTGTGGTTTCAATCTTTCCCAGGCCAGAGGTAGCTGTGTAAGCGTATAGTCAGCACTGACTAAACAAGTACTTTAAAACCATACTATTATTACCAAGTTCATTAAAGAAGGCTTTCTTCTTCTTTTTTCTTTTTTTTTTGGGGGGGGGGGGTTGGCGGAAATTTATTACAAGTTTATTTAAGAAGGCTTTCCTTTTTTTTTTTTTTTTTTTTTGGGGGGGGGGGGTTGGGCGGAGAGAAGATCTGTAATTCAAGAAAAATCATTACCAAAGCCCACCCCCCTCCCCCTTCTAGCCCTTCGTGTGAGATGTGTTTTTTTATATTTAACTGCAGCCAAACCACTTCAGGTCATGATTTCATCTGATCTCAGCAGGATGGCAGCGCTGGGTCTTGCCGATACTCCTGGAGAAACCAGGGTCCCTCAGGAAGCGATGTGGGTGACTCAGGAAGTGGAGCTTCTTCCTCTTGAGTCAACAGTGACCCAGAGTTTCAGTATCATGCCAGAAAGCGCTGACCTGCTCGGCATGTTGTCTTTCAGAAGAAATAATTGGGTGCCAAAGCACACTTGTGGTTATTAAAGACAACATGTCGCTTTGCACAAACATTGGCGTTTGGCTACGTGACCGCTCCCTATGTGCGTAATTACATTTCTGCCTTCTTCCACTTTCTTGTCCTGAATTGCTTCAATAGCTGCTGTGTTTCATTCAACCCTAAATGCACTTCAGTGGTTGGAGGAACAGTTCCAGTTGAGCCCAAAACTAAGAATCTGGAATTTTATTGCTGACCTACCTTTGGTCGGCTGCATAACCTGAGCATGTCTCCTCTACTTTCTTCTCTCCCTTGGTCTCTCCATGTGCAAAAGAGGGATCATGAGAAGAATCTCTTCTGTAAAATGCATTGAGAGCTATGGGGTGGAAAACCCCATGTAAGAGAGCACTATAAAGATAAATTGTGCGAGACAGAGCTATTAATTAGGTATGCTGGTTAAACATTCTGGGTTGGGTTGGTTTTTTTCTCAGTAGAGAAAGTGTTAAAGAAAACAAGAGAAATTTGTAAAAACAGCAGTGAAGTCTTCCACATTTGATATAACCGTGAACTATGGTCTTTCTTTAATCCAAGAGTGCCTTGGATTACAGACCAGACAGGTATTTCGCCCTTTGATGCAAAGGAGTTCAGTGATGCCTACTCTACAGTAAGTGCTCTAAAGGTGCTGAGCATTAGCAGGATTTTTTTTCCGCAGGCAATTCAGCTGCCTATAATTTTCTGAAGAAAAATTCCTCCTCTTCTTCCCTAATCCCAGTGCTCTGATCACATGCTACATTTGCTCTCGGGACTCCATTTCAGAGCCACGTGACATTTACAACACACAGTCCCAAAAACACATGAAAAATACACCTGGTTCTGGGATTTGGCACAAACTCAGCCCAGGTTCACCAAAAGGTTTGTGACCCTTCTGAGCACAGCTGGGACCAAGTTACAGTTTTGCACTTTACCTTGTGGCTTGGACAAGAAAAAAAAAACCATCTGATCTAATTTGGAAGCTTTGACCAAGATGTACTTGGAGAGTTTGAGTTCAGTTTAGGCATACACTTGGTTCAAAATGCAGGGGCTGGAAACTGGCTTGAATGGAGAGTGGCTGGAGCATCTGCACACACCTGCACAGCAAAAATGATCAGCTTGATATGGGCGACAGGCACTCGACAGCAGACCATGCCACTACCAAAACCAAGAAAGCCATGAGCATGCTAGTAGAGTAGTTCAAATAGGAAATCACTCTGAAACAAACCCCTGCTCAATCCCACTACCCATGCGGAGGTTTGCAGCTTGGAACAACCTTAGAGCTTGCAAACTGGATTCCTTCTGGATGAAGCTGCACAGGAGACTATGCTTGAGGAGGATACCTCACACACCTCCTTCACATCCATGGGACCAGACAAGATCTAGTCAAAATAACAGACCCCCACCCCACAGTGCTATTGCGTGGGTGCCAAGTCTTTGGCACCAGCCATTCAGCCTCCAGACTTGCTCTTCCTGGCCCACTCTGCCTGCTACCATGGCCACAGCACCAGAAACTGGGGCTCAGGTACCAGAGAACCGGAGTGCAGAGGTACCAGCAGTACCAGATTAGGTAGGAGATCTGTTTATGAGCACCCTCTGCTGGATAGTACAAATTTTTCTTTCTTCCAGGCAAGTGATGCTAGCAGGCTACTTCTGCCAAACAAGCAAAATACTTGGGGGTATGGAAGCAGGAAGCCTGTCCTGCGCATCCCCAGGATGCCCCAGCATACAATATGACCAGTGCACTAGGGGGTGACCACTCTTCACCAGCGTATCTGGAGCAAGATAAAACAGATTTTCATTGAAAACAATCAGAGGCCAGAGACATAACAAAGAAAATTCAAACCCAACAAAAGCCTTCCCCACGTGACTAAGCTGCTTACAATTCACTTCAGTCTAAACAAGACATATTGCTGAAAAAAGATGCCGATGTAACCCCTAAAACCCATCATTCCCCAAGAGGATAGGAGCTGTGCAGGCTCTGATGTTGTAACATATCCTACTGTGGTTCAGACCTGCAGAGGTCACCTATCCACCACAACATCGGGGTGGATAACTAGCAGAGAGGTAATTGAGACAACGGAGTTGGTGGTTTGACAAGATGGATAATTGTCATCTTGAATCTATATCTGGGAGGGTGACAAGAACATCCTTGTATTCTACATCTCAGCCCCCAGGTGATTAGAAAGTTGCGGTCACCTCTGACCCCAACCAGGTTTACAGTAATCATTCAGTGCAGAGATGTTGGGCTCAGGCAATGATTCCACTAAGCTAGTGTCCACTGTCAGATGTTTCAAAGGAACATATTAGAGGTTTATGGGGCTAGGAAGAGCATTTAACCAGATGCAGCTGGAAGACTGTCCAGGAGCAGGAGGCCTGATACCTTCTAAAACAGCTATAATAAAATTAATAAACTGTGCATAAGATTTTTATCCAAATAAATGTCTAATCCTTTCTGCATTCTACTATGTTCTTGGTCTCAATTATTTATGTGCTGTGAGAAAAAACTTTCATCTATGTCAGATGTTTTATTTCAATTTCACTGAAAACCTTATATTACATAAAAGTATACACAAGAATGCCTGGTTTACTTCTCTGTACTTCTAAGTTTATATACTTCTGTCACATTGCTTTTTATTACTCTTCACTCTAAGGATGCGTAATCTTTTCAGTCTCTCCATATTCCAAGTATTTTCATCACCTTTTTCTGCTAAATATTTGTAGCAGAGTGGTCGGAAATGAATGTATGTTTTTTTTTTTTTTAAGACCAGAGTCCCAGAGAATCACTCATCTTTCCACCAAAAAGATCCAGCACATACCCATTGCCAGCAGCCTCCTCCTCACCCAAAGCAAGGGGAGCAACAAAGGAAGCAGGGCTTATTACATCAGACCCTTTCACTCTGCAAAATTCATGACCGCTGGAGGAGTTGTGTGCTCCTGTACCATGCCAGCCAGTGTCAGTTGTGGTAATTCAAATGAAAAAGCATTAACCGTGCTGTCTGCTAGGAAACAGTCTCCCACTCATTCCTTCGAAAAGTTAAAGGTACTCATTTCTGAGGAACTTGCAGGGTGTGTAGATACACTCACTGCAATTCTCCAAAGATAGCTCAGAAATAACCTGGGAGGATCCCAGATGAAGGCTGGGTGTCTTCTTACATCTGTCTGGTTTTGGAGATGGAGTGTAAACAGTGGCACATTAGCTCAGATTAATTACAGACTGCCGGCATTTTGCTTTCATGTAGTGAGCTCTGGGAACATAACACCACCGATAATTAAATAGCACCTTCCATCAAAAGGCTCCAAACCGCCCAGAAAGCCAGCCAAGCTGTTAAGGTAGGGCTGCTGGAGCGGCACACAGCAGTGGCTTAACAGGACACAGGAACACAGCACACTTGTTTAGGAAATGAAAAATTTCTCCTGAAACTACAGAAGGAATTATCACGTGTTTTACATTATGTACTGCACAGTAAAACCTGAGTAGGATTAGCATCAGTGCCAGGAGACCTTCACTTCTCAGACACAAAGTTTTATATCTCACGAGAAAGATCATTTCTCCCATGACATGACACCCTTTTTTGTTTTTTGATTTTTTTTTTTTCTTCTTCTTTCTTCCTGGAACATTAGTTCAGTAATGACTGAGGAATAATAATAAAAAGTTATCTCCTACTTTTTTTCTGCAGTTATGCGGTTTCTTTACAGGCTTCCTACACAGAATATGAGCAATGTGCATGTTTTATTTGGGAGATGACAGCCCTCAGGCAAGCAAGGATGAGAAAATACAGAACAGGAGACAGATGCCAACAGAGACAGCAACGGGGTTAATCTGTGTTACCACATTCCCTCCTTCCCCATCTCCTTCCCCACACACTGTTGCTGAGATTTGTGCCAGGGTCACCAGCATAACATGCCCGTGCAGTGTCAGTACTGGGAGGCGGATGATCAAACCTGCACCCTTCTCTCACGTGCCATATTCCAGCTGAGTTACCACACACTCTCACCCTGCTCCTTTTCTGTCCTTGCTCTTTCCAGTCCCAAGATTGCTTTTCCCTTTTTGGCCCTCACTCCTCATCTCCTTGCAGCCGATGCCCACCAACAGCAGGGAAGCTCATGACTACTCCAGCTGGCATGGCTGAATGAATCACTGCTCTAAGGCTGGGCTGCACCCCAAAACTGGAGTCCTGAACTCATCAGCTGTTCTCTCACGGGCACCAAAATTAAAGACCCATGCAGAAGCTGAAGAGAGACTGGGGGCTGACAGGATCTAACCAGTGCTTTACACACTTGCAACAGGGAGCAGAACTAGTGGAGAGGTGTACATTTTTTTCAGCCCACCATATTCTCTGGTGCTATCTCGCATCCCTCTGCAGAGGGGACTGGGAACCTGGAGTCCCCAGATATAGAGCCTGGGAACATTAGTGTACTGAAACACAGACCAAATCCCTTTAGCATTTCCAGAGTCACTCTCAGGAACTCTAGCCTGAGCATCAACAGTGTTACTGTCAGGCAAAACTATGAGTGCAATGTTATCACTCGGCAGTTTCACACAACCTACCCTCTCTCCAGACATAGCCACTGATTCAGCTGATTTCACCTTCTGCAGCTGGATTCAAGGCACGGTCACAGATGCTCTTCAAAGAGCAGACACTGAGGCTGCAACCTGCCCACCAATACCAGATGGCTGAAGTGCCCAGCAAGGAGGCAATCCATAGCAATAACAGGTGTAGGGAGGAGGGCTTAAAGGGGAAAGAAGGAAGGGAACAAACTTCACACAGAAGCAATACTTCTTTTTGAATTAACTGCATGTTATTATAGTTTAGTTAATAATCTGAGGTGGACTAAGGAGAGAGACACACACTTCCACCCAGCACCTCCTCATCTAATAGAGATATCTTTCTTGCATGTTGTGCAGACAGCCTTTACTTTTCATATAACAGTTGAATAAAAGCCATGAATATTAAGCCTACGTCACGGCGTGTGGTATAGCAGCTGGCATACATGGCTGTGGGATAGCTATTCGTGAATTCTGCCTACTTCTGCCAGACAAAACATCCTCTTCCAAGTCCTGCCATTCCAACACTGAAACCCAGTAATCCCAGTCATGGAAGCTGTACCATCTCCTCAGGGCTTGAGGCAGGGGTTCTGATGGAGGAGAAGAGGGTGGGAATGGATCTTTTTACAGATATGAAGCACCAAAAAACAAAGTACAGGAAAGCAAAGGAGATAAAAGGCTACCAAACTTCTACAACACCATCTGCTAGGATTGTTCACTTACCTAGGACCCTCTGGACAGTTGAAAAAGCAGGATCAGATACAGAGCCCACAAGGAAGTAATTCTCATCTGTTCTCTCAACCGTTCTGTGTTATGGAGAGGATAAACTACATCTGAGCAGGTTCAAATGGCAGTGGTAATCCTCTGCACTCTCTGGCGCTCAAAGATACCAGTGCCCAGGTGAATTGTATCAAGGAAAGGAGGTGCTCAGGCTTACCAAAAATCAGAGCCTGGGTTAACCAAAGAAATCCCAGTGCCCAGCCTTCACTCTCACAACTGAATCCTCCAATAGAAATCTGAAAGATTTTATTGCCATTAGCATGAAGCACACATCCTGGAGCTCTAGGATCTCTTGGTGCAGACAAGGACTCCAGTGTGCTGGCAAAGCTGTATGGCTTTGGTCTGCAATGTGTGGCTTCTGTATTCAGAGGCCTCCATGTGCTAGGCTCTATAAAGCACAAGACAGAAATTACTGTGCATCATCATTATCCCCCTAAATAAATATAAAACCTTATACTTCAAAGTTTTCTCATCTCCTTTTTTAGTAAGATAGCCATAGAGCGACACCTCTCACTCGTAATAGCACAAGGACGAAGAGAGAAAAATCTATTCAGTAGCCAGAGATGTGACTGTAGTACATTAGATTTGCAGGCAAGCGATCCTGGCAAGCCCATGGAGAAAGAACAAGGGTTTCCACCCACTCGTTTGCCTGGATAAGTCCCTAAGAGGTTTGTGTCACCAATGAAGCTACACTTGCCCTGCTGTTATTACTTGTGTGCGGCAGAGACTAGAGCGAGCTCAGGTGTGCCTCCTTGCACTGCATCTGCCTGCTGGCATTTCCACACTGTGGAAGGGAAATGTTTCCCTTCCCATGAAATCACTCCCACTGCTCTAGCAGAAGCAGCAGCAGAAGACAAACCAAAACTAGGAAACAACACTAGGAATTGCAAAATTTAAGTTCTCTTTAGTCACCAAGTCACGTCTGTTGCTCACGCATTTCCTGGAGATACATATTTCTGTTTCCACATAAGCAAGAGCCCAAGGACTCCCACTGTCAGTGTGCTGCCAGCACTGGAGTTCTTTCTGATATATTTAGAGCATGCAGCATCACATCAACTCCTCTACTCATTAAGCCATGATATTTGAGCTACAATTTGTTTTTCCTTTTTTAAGGTGACCTATCTGAAAAAGCTCTCTGATTGTAAATCTACTTGCTGAACAAGAAAAATACGGTTGCCCCAATATTATTTCATTGCTGCAATTAGCCTAGCTTTTTATTTGGAGCGTATATTTTATGTATGTCTCGCAATGACAAGCTCCTCATCGAGACTAAAATTCTGGGTGAGATGACTGACCAATGCATCTGACCCAAGGCTGAAAATAAAAGCTGGCTTCCCACCTTAGTTTCCAAGTAAACTCCACCAAATGACGCAGCACCCCATACTGCATTTCACAGGCAGTGCAGATATATTTAGCTCGGTACACCACTCCCAAAGCTCAGCGTGGGGCACAACTGGCTGAGCAGAACCCAGGGAGGAATACAGGAAAATGAACGGGGCAATCCATCCTCTCCTATTCGGTAGTGTGGCTCTTGTTTACTTGCTTTAAAACAATACAAAACAAACAAGAAAACTAAAAACAAAACAAGGAAACTTAGCAAGAGGAGTTTTATTTTCAGGTCAGGCAGCAAACCCAAGAGCTGTAATTAAGTCTTGGAAATTAGCAGTTTAATTTATTTGTGTTGTCAGATGTTTTTTGTATTTCCACCCCAGCACCAGATGGGAATGTAGGGGACAAGAACTGCAGCTACTCTTCCTTCTCAGGCTTGTTATGGGAGAAAATCATGTAAGACCCATATGAGCATCACGGACATACGAACATGTTGGGACTCTCCTTTCCTGGATGTGAAACTAGGGGACAATAAGCCACTTTAACAGCAATATTTGGGTGCCCGAAGAAGCACACTGGTTGCTTTTGGGAATCTAGAAAAGTGCCTGAGGGATATGAATTTCAGTGGTGTACAGCCAGCTAACTTGCAAATTACTTGGTGCACTTCAGCAGACACCTGCCCAGAGAGATGCCTCCGGAGGTCACCCCAGGGCTGTGGGAAAGCTGGAAAGAGAGCTTAGCACTAGCAAGCCCAGGTTTTGCCCTGAGGGCCCTGGTAAGTGCTATCCTTCTCAGACTAGATCAAATCAGATAGCAAATAAAACAAATTATGGTGATCAGAATGATAAAAGGCAGTGGGCTCAGAAGCATCCGCCAACCTGTTGGGGTTTGGCACCAGCAGGCTGTATGTAGTGATGATGCTTCCCCAGAAAGCTACAGGAAGGGCTCTCTGCCTTTTCCAGAAGGGCTCCCAGTTGTAGTGCAGGAGCATAGGACATCTTCTTGGCTTCCATGCTGGACAATCTTCTGTCCTCAACTAAAAAATTACACACTGAAGTCTTCATTGTAAAGGACTTGCTTTTCTTCTCAAATCAGGAAAATAATCAATTACATATTCAAAACGGAACAAGAAATAAGGGCAAAACCTAACAAGGAGTTCTGTGAACAGAAGTATCCTATCAAGACCCCTACCCTGCAGCTTTCCCCAACATGGCTGGTTTTAGTTCAAGCCTTTGGGAATCTTTCACTCCATAGGGTCAACTTTGAGTTCAGAGCTGGACTAAGCAGAGTGCCATGTATTAGGGAAACCTCACTGCAAAACACAAAGCAATTCCTCTTATTATTTTCCCTATCCCCAGACAAGAGGTAGAGTAGGGACAGAGAAGGTTCACGGCCATAAAAAGACATTAACATCTAAGTAACACTACAAGCACAATGACTTCTGATTTCTCAGGGCTGCACTGCTTCATCCTCCCCTGTGACAATTTAGGAGGTTGAGTGGAGTAACTGTCTCCTAGACTTTCCAATCTTTCACTCCTTTCCCCTAAACAGTGCTTTCCTGATGCCTCCTTTCCATGGTCTTCCCTCAGAGAGCAGCTTTTTGCTTCCAGCACATGTTATCACTGCCCCAGGCTGGCCAGCTAAGAGGGCAGACTATTAGTTGAAGAGGTGTGGAGAGGAACTGGGATACAATCATAATCACTGACCCTTGGGCACCCTAAAGCACAGGACCACAACGTGCCCAGAGGTGAACAACCCTCCTCCTGCAGGAAAGCTGGGCACTGCCGCTATGCATGATCACAATCCAAGCGCTGACCAGGTTTAGAAATCCCTGCACATTGTGTCCTGTTACATAGTCCTGCAACCCCAGAGGCGAATAATAGTTTATAACACACAGCTTGAGGAAACCTCTTTTTCTTAACAGATTTTTTAAAAAGCAATAGAAGATTTTTCTCTAATTTGAGATAAAAAAATATTTATAAAAACTCCTGCAAGTAATTCCTCTCCTGTAGGTTGCTTGTGTACATGTTGCTGACAATATCTGCTACCTGAACACACAAGAATGACAGGCATAGCTTCTGACTGGGTGAGTACAATTCCTGGAACCAAATTTATTTGAAGTTAAGATATCAAAATTTAGGTCCCTTCAATAGTGTTTGCTTTAGCATGTTAATACTGTCTCTGTGAGCATTTTCATTATGAAAATAATCTGTTAAAATAATTCCAAAAGAGTGTGGAAGGCTCTTGAAACAAAACCAAACACCACTTTTCCTCTAAATGTTGGCCAATACTAGCTGAAAAGTTTAAAATATTCACCTAGCTCACCATCGCTCCAGTGATGTAATGTTTGTAATGGTCCTGTCCATGCCCGACACAAGGGAGCTTTCTGGGAGAACTAGTCTTTTCTCCTTCAAGAATATGTCTCCTGCTCTTTCAGATTAATTGATTTCACACACAGTTGTTTATGTGTGTGGCCTCCCTTGAGTTTCTGAGATCTCTTCACTCCAAAGAAAACAGCTTAGGGATGTAGATGGAGCCAACTGCATTTTGGAAGAGGGGAGATAACACCTCAAAGCCAAACAGAAAAGGACATTTCTTGCTTCAGAATCTTTTCTCTGGATTATACTTCAAGGCAGCTTGACAAAAGCATGCTTCTGAGGAACACCATAAAACTGCTTCAGAGACACACTGCACAGAGCCCGGCAGGAAAAAGTTCCCCACAATGGTGGGAAGGGAAAAAGTAACTTCTAAGCAGAAAGATATATGGCAGTCTGTGAGACTGCAAACAATAGACGACCAAGAAGCTGTCTCAAATTTTAAAACATCCTGATTTCATATAAAACTTTGTAGCTGGGCTGAGAGAGCACCAGAGTCCTCATCTTTGCATGGAACATGTATCAGGCAGCTGCACAATGCACAACCAAATGCTGGTTTGAAAGGAAAATTTATCTTGAGAAAGAAATCTGGATGTTAATTTGAAAGTACAACACAGAGCAAGAAAGATTAACTGCCCTCAGCCTCTCCAAACCAGCCATGTGTACACGCCATGGATTTAATCTGCAGCGAATTACAAGTCATCACACGCAAAGTATTGAAGTAGCTGGCCAGCAAAACCAGTGGAAATATACTTTTGTGGATCTAGTCGGAGAAAGGAATCTCTGTTCCCCGAGAAGGGCTGGGATTTCAACATTCGCCTGCATCCCAAATAAGGAAGAAAGGTCAAAATATTATACTATTTCATACCGTGAACCATTCCAAATACTTTTGATTTGAAAATGGAGAGGGAAAAAACTCCAAGATATTATTGATAGAAACAAAACATTTAAAATGATTCAACAGTATTTTCTCTGTCTTTACCAGCACTGTTGGGTGCTTGACAAACCCAGTTGCCTTCTATGATGAAGTACCTGGTCAGCTGATGCAGAGCTACCGGTGGACATTGTCTACCTGGATTTCTCCAAGACTTTTGATGTGGTTCCCCACAGCCTCCCTCTAGAGAAACTGGAACATTATGGTTTAGACAAGTGGTGGGTGGGGAGCTTGCTGACAGGCAACACCCAGAGAGCAGTAGTAAATAGCTCCTTTTCAAACTGGCAATCCATCACAAGTGGATCCCCAGGAATCAATACTGGGCTAATAACAATTGATAATAATTGATCTGGGTGATGGGACCAGGTGTAGCCTGATGAAGTTTGCTGATGATACTAAACTGAGTGGGGAAGCAGACACTTCATAAGGGAGAGCCACCCTGCAGGAAAGGCTCGATAGCTGGAAGAGTGGGCTCACAAGAACCTTATGAAGTTCAACGAGGACAAGCGTAAGGTCTTGCATCTGGGAAAACATAATCCAGGAGTGCAGCACATACTGGGACCTATGCAGAAAGGGAGGTCTGCAGAAAGGGACCTGGGAGTCCTGGTGAACACCAAGCTCAATGTGAGCGAGCAGTGCGCTGCTATGGCAAAGAAAGCCAACAGGATGCTGCGTTGCGTCAACGAGGGTATCCCCAGCAGACACAAAGTCATTATCCCACTCTACTCAGCACTTGTCAGGCCACACCTGGAATACTGTGTTCAGTTTTGTTTCCTGTGATGCAAAAAAAGATGTGGACAGGCTGGAGAGGGTCCAGAGAAGGGCCACAGAGATGATCAAAGGGCTGAGAAGCCTGCCATGCGAGGAAAGGCTGAGAGAACTGGATTTGTTCAGTCTTTGAGAAAAGAAGGCTTAGGGGAGACTCTATCACCATGTTCCAGTATTTAAAGGTTGGCTACAAAGAAGATGAAGGCTCCCTTTTTACATGGAATCACATGGAAAAGTTGAGGGATAATGGGTACAAGATACTCCTGGGGAGATTCTCATTGGACGAGAGGAAAATTCTACTCACTGAGAACAATCAGCCATTGGAATATTCTCCCTGGGGGAAGTGATGGATTTCTCAAAACTGGACACGTCTAAGATTCAGCTGGACAGGGTGCTGGGACATCTTGTCTAGACTGTGCTTTTGCCAGGAAAGGTTGGACCAGATTACCCTTGAGGTCCCTTCCAACCTGGTGTTCTATGATTCTATGAAAATGAAATGTTGATCCAAAATGAGAGATTTTGGGATGCTGACCTGAAATTTAAAACTCTTGTTTCAGGTTAAATTACATTTAAGTCTGAATATCATTAGGAAGCAGAAATCACTAGGTTTTGAAACATCACTATGGAAAAATATGGTTTTCTTCTGAGAATTTCAAGGTAAAGCAAACTACATTTTCTTATGAAAGCCTTTTTATTTTACCAGCTCCATGTTTGCATGTTTTGCTGCTTGAGGATCATGCATTTGCTCCACGCATATGGATGTCCAGAATGGGCATATCCACATCGGGGACACACCAGATTCCTTAGAGAAGTCCAGGAATCTGGCATTCCT
>NW_010423036.1:19320-22762 GCF_000710305.1 Buceros rhinoceros silvestris
GTACCCAGACTTGTTTAGGAACCTGAAATATTGCAGTGCAATTAAGCGATTTTAATTTCGGGGAAAGGGTCCATGGTGTCAGATGAGTACTGGACAAACAGAAACCCACTTTGCACGCAGAAGAGGAGTGGGGTCTGAGGCTACTCCTGCATGCCCTCCTCATCAGCCGCACCTCTTCATCAGTACACAAGATTACAAACCTCTTTCCAAAGGTCAGCTTTGCAAAACCTGGGAAAGAAAAAGGCAAATGGGCCTCTGGAAATATAAATTTACCTCTAATCACTCGTTACTTAGTTAATATTAATTCTTTGCAGAAAAAATACAAACAAAAGCCTAACTCCAACTCCAGGAATTCACAAAATATCTGAAGGCGTCTTTAAGAAGGTGTATGACTACCAGCAACCTCTGCTCTGTGCAGAAAAAAACAGCCAGAGTTTTCTGTGGAAGAGGGGACAAGGAGAGAAGACAGTGTATTCCAAACATAGGGTTGTAAACTTTGACCAAAAAGGCAACTACGCCACTGTCTGCTGCTTTGGATAATGGCTATGAACATGCAAGTTCACGCAAGTCGGAGCAGCACAAAAAACATACAGCAAGTCAATTTACGGTGACTGGTCACAGATGCGGGACCTCAGGTTACAAGTCATGAAAATGCACAATGCTGAGGTACACTGAGAGAAAGCACTACCAAGGAGAGAGTGAAAGGACTGAATGATGAAGTTGATGCCGTGATGTTGGTATTAAAAGCAAAATGTTCCTGCACATTCAGGCAGAGGAGCTGAAGGGAATAGTAAAATGTATTTAGGAGGAGTCACAACCGTACCTGAGCAGAGCAGCAACATGTGCCTGAATCCCACACGGGGAATGGACCATGTTCAAGCGACTCCACAGCTTTCGACATCAGATCAGCACCTGCTAGACTGACGTTCCATAAATTGGGAACGGGTGTTGCTTTTGAGCTCTTTCAATCCCAGTCTGAATTTGGAAAGCAATGCCCACCTCAGGACAGCCTCTGACACCTGTCCCAAGATGCAAATGAACCACAGTTTCCCTAGGGCCATCCCTGGCCAGATCCAGCATACCCTACAGACCAGCATACACATGTCTTCTTGCACACAGGTCTGCTGGATAATCCTTCCCTGGCTATGAAAAATGGTTTTGGGCTCTGTGAAGATCGCCACCTCTTTTACCAGGAGGAAGAACGAGTTACTGGACCTGCTGGGAAATACTTTCCTGCTGCCTCAGGGAGGTGCAGGAGTTGGTACAGGTTAACGACAAAGCTGTCCTTTCTGGCTCAGAGCTGTGATGGTCACCTTCCATCTGCTCAGCTTGGGATGGAGTGCACGAAGCACAAGTTTCGCCAACTCAGATCTCATACAGGTTTACCAAAAGCAGCAACAAACTAACAGAGCCTTATCTCTCATGTGTTTAAAATACATTTCCTAGTTCAGCCCTGTCCATAAACCCAAGTTAGGCTTAGTTAACATAAACTAACTCTGTCTAAAGGCAAACGCTTCTTCCTATTGCTTATAGGTTGGTTTTATGCTTGACTTAGAAGAGTTACCAGGCATCTGTAAGTAGGGCCTGATCCAGACTATCAAGTTTACCCTATAAATCTATGTTAGATTATGGAGTGAAAAAAAAATGCAATAAAAACACACTCCTCCCAAGACCCTAGTGAATACTGTCACGCAGACAAAGATGCCCACATGGCCACAGCTGTGCCTGCAGAAGGAGCTGTTGCTGCCTTCATTCATGGTCTTTGGAAAGGTTTCACAGTTACACAGGCAGAAAAGCTTGGCATTGCCCAGCCACACTGGCACTGCTCTACCATAGACATGACCTAACACAAGCAGCCAAATTTAGACAGAGATTGATCCTAGTAGGTTGTTCCTGGTGTGCAAGTCTGTCCTAGATGGCACCATTTTCTTAGACAATACAGAAGTTTTACACGCCTTGTGGACAAAATGTTTGGTTGTTATCTGCAGTGGGGTTTTATTCCACAACTGTCGTTGTGCAGAAATACAGACCCGCTCTTAGATCATCTTAGCATGCTATGGAGTGGACAAGTAGCTCTTGAGCCTTTCAGGGTTGCTCAGACTCCTTGGAAAATGGCAGAGATGCTGAAAGAGCCTATGCAGCTATGGTAAAAAAGGAACATAAATAGTGCTGCACTTACCAAGCTTACCCAGCTGAAAAATTCCTTGCCATTAATAAAAAATTAATAGAAGCTCGTTTTGTACTTTGGCAAAACTCCCAAACAGCTTGTTAAGAATTAGGGGGAAATGGGGAATAGTTAGAAAAACAGAAAAGAAATTTGCACAGGTAATTGGTCATCATTCACAGAAGCACTCACTCAGCTTTACCTGAACGGCAGGCTGCAAAATCTCTACAGATGGAGTAAAAGCTGTAGCCACCCACGAGGCTGCAGATGTTGGTGAGAAATCTGGTTTGTACACACCACGCACTGGAGCAAGAGCAGACATCTGGGTCCAAAAAATGGAAGTCCCACTACAGCATGTAGAGTAATGGGATTACCCCATGAATGTCTGCATCATCTCAATACAAGACTGTAAATCTCCAGTCAGTTTTCAAAGATACAAAGCCAGGCAGAATCAACAGTGATGACAGCCTCAGGATACTCCGAACCTTCCCAGGTCTGACACAGAAATGATAATGGCAAAATATCTACTAAACAAAACCCTGCCATTCTGCCAGGATCAATACTTACAGTAATTATTAACAAATCTGGGCCATGGAATATAATAAGGAAACTTCTAGAATTGTTCTATCTCTAAAAAGAGGAGGGGAAAAGGAACTTCATTTTATTTTGTACAGTATCTATTTTTATGGTTAGAGACAACTTTGGAGTACTTAAGAACACCTCAGAAAGTAACAAACCCAACAGTCACAAAATTATTTTTTCTGAAAAATGTTCCATTAATGCAGACATATTTGGTCTCACATGCTTCTCTTGCCATTCTTTGATGCATAACAAAGCTCAGAAAAGGTTTCACAGCTAAGTAAGGGAGATTCTAATTTAATTTGCTTTAGAACTCCAATTCATCCATAACAGAGGCGCAACAATGCTTCAGGACTCAGTGAAACAATGATACCAAACCAGTCAAGAAGCTGAACAGAGAACTGCTGGAAAAGGAAGACAAATTTAGAGAGAGCACTGAAATACTACTAATAGCATGGCTTTTTTACCCTCTGACCTTAATTATGAAAAAAAACCCAACCCAAAACACGTGTTCCACCCAACCATTTCAGTCTCCTTCATCTACAGCTGAAATGGGAGAGTTTACAGAAAATGCCTCCCTCAAATGCTTCATATAAAATAAGACTCAAACTTCATATATATATATACACATAAACACATACACACACATATCTAAATCTATACATATAAAGTTACAATATTGCTCCCCTTCTCTTTCCC
>NW_010423036.1:22821-26167 GCF_000710305.1 Buceros rhinoceros silvestris
CTTTCCCTAAGATAAAATTACCAAACCCTTTGAGCTTTACCCATGAGCTATTGAGAACCAGAAACTAAGCTAAACCAAGCACTCTTTTTCAAATCTCCGCATGCAACAGTGTCACGAGCTCTCCAGCCACAAAATTATTCCCACTCTAGGAAGTGGGAATCCCTTTGGAATATCCCTGCTAGAGACCTACATCATGCATTATGTTATCTCATTTTGTTTTGTCTAATTCTGCTCCAGATCGTGAGAGGAAGGTTTCCAAAATGGACTAGTCACTTTGAGTAATCAAGTCCAGACTACTTAAGCTTGCCTAAGCACCAGAAATAGCTGACCCTTGGAAAAAAAATCGGGACCTTTGACAGCATTTCAAATCAGATTACCCCAAATCACTAGGCATTGCTGAAAACCTTGGCCTTCTTTATCTTTCTCTGAATATAAGAGTATTAAAAACAAGGCCACCGAGTTAGCTCAACAGGTGACCGAGGAGGCCGGGATTCAAACATCGTGCTCTCATGTGGTACACCACAGCACTAGCTACTTGACAAGCAGGCATGTCTGGAAAAGCAGAGATCAGTTAGGGGTCTCTTGCAGGGCTCTGCAGGACATGAACGGTTTGATGCTGATGGTTTAGAGATGAAGAGAGCTGCCAGGTTGGTCCATATTTATTGTCCCAAATTCTTGAAACTCTAAAGAAAGCAAACTCTGTCCAGCCTGACAGAAACAGTGCTACCTTTCCCTCCTTCCAGCCTCTCTGAAGCTGAGAGACTTCATCACTTCATTCTCAAACAAAGTGGGATGAAAGCTAGCCCAGGGAAGCCCAGCTCTGAACAAAGTGAAATGAGGAGGATGCCTCCATGGGGAAGCACCTCCCAACCCCACTGCTGGGGTCCCAGAAGCGGAAAAAAGAGGCAGAAAAAGGCACTGTCCCTTTAGAGATAGCCAGGGACCGTCTCTGCAGGCCTGATCTCCGTTTGGGAGCAATTACAGTCAGAGGAAAAATGGCTGTGGGCTGTAGCAGGGCAAGGAGAGATTTCCTGAAGTCCACTGCAGAGTAAATACTCAGAGAAACCAGAGATGAGAGAACAAGGGACCCTCCAGTCCCGAGGGCTGCATAGCCAGTTTTAAAAATAAAACATTCAAGCAGGGAGGACTCGCTTGCCCAGGACCTCGAAAGAGCCAGCATCCGCTGGAGAGAGGGAGCAAGCAGCAAACCACCAGCCTGAGGCAGCCAGGAAGTGCTGCAGCAGAAGCCACAGCTCAGCCACAAGGGAACAGGTCAGCTTAGGATGAATGAAGCCGGCTGGGAAGTTAAATTTAGACAGATAAACACACCAAGGAGAAGAGATGGGGTTCCCACAGCCCTTACCATCTGCTGCTGCCAAGCCCTGTGGAGGACCCCCCAAAAACACTGCTGCTGGGAGGCTCCAGCCATGGGCTAGGGCACCCCAGAATAGGGCTATCCAGGGCAAGCACCCAACTGTGTGGACATTTTTTCCCCATCATGTGGTCCAAGCACCTCCCTTCTAGGCTGTGCCCAGGAAGCAGGGAAGCTGTCGAGAGAAGCATGCAGGACAGCGCAGCCTGAGGAAAGCCTGGGTACGCATGGTGCACAGGGACCATACAAAGAAAGGGTACCAGGGAAAACCCAACCTGAATCACGGAGGCCACAGAGTCAGCGTAGCCTTTTGGGTGCCAGAGCTCTGCTGAGCAGCCTTTCTGAGGGAAAAAGGGGTAAAAGAGGAGGCTTGGCGATTGCTCGTGACACTTAATGCAAGGACAAGGAGTTAAAGTCTTGCAATCTGAGCCAAACTCTAGCATGACTTATCCAGACCCCCAAGAACTGGAGGGGACACACAGCATCCTTTCCTTGCACTGCCTGCAGCCCCACTGCAAGCCATCAAACCTCACTGCCCATTTCGCAGCTCCCAAGGACAAGTGAAGGATGTGCACACACAGACGCCTGCCGTCTACAACAGGCTCCCCTTGCAAAGCGCTGTCACAGAGAGCGGCCATGCAATTACAAGGCACGTGAAAGCATCCCTACTTTGTGGAAACAGCTGCGCTGAAAAGTGACTATCTGCTTTCAGTGACCCCGTTGCCCTCCCTCAGGAAGGGCAGGAGAAGGCTTGAGTAAGCTTTATCACAGCCTAAGCCATTCGAAGGAGGTGGCAGATCAGTGTCTGGTCTTGTCTGTAATTCTGTCCACACGGTCTCAGCCAGTTACGTCTGCAATAAGCCCAAGCACTTGCACTCCAGTAAAGCATCTTTTCCAAAAAGACCTTCAGTCTTTATTTGAAGATTTTAAGAGCCAGAGAAGCTAATGTTGCCTTTGGTCCTTTGTTCCGATGGTTAATCACCCTGCTGTTACAAATGTTGCTTGTTTCTAATGTGAATGCATAGCGCTCAGAAAGCTCTCCAAGTACCAGCTACTGTCAGTGCCACCAAAAGCGCCCAGGAATCACACCATGCTACCTCTTAGTTTTCCTTCTGCCACACTACCTAGGTCCACATTCCTTAAACCTCCCATTAGAAAAGGATTTTTTCCAGTCCAGGAAAAATTCCCATGACTCTTCTCTGCACTGCCTTCAGCCTTAATGAAGTCTGTATGCCTTTTTCATCAAGTGAAGGTCCTTTTCTCTGCAACAAATGGAAGCAAATCACGCGCTGCCCTGTCTTACATGACAACATGCCTTGGCTACCCGCACCCTGATTTTAAAACTGCTGTGTTTAAAAGTTTCTCTGAAATGCTTATTGTGTGTGTGTCCAATTAATTTGGAAATGGTGAAATGGTTTTCTCTTGAACTTTGATCAGTCATTAGAAAAAAGATCTTATGAATAGAAACAATTTATATTCATTTAAATGAGCAATCATGCAGTTTTCAGAAAAGAACTGTTTTCCCTGCACGCCTTGAAACCCAAACCCAACTACTTCAGGACAAAAGACTCAAGACCTGAAGTAGTCCAGACACAGAGAGGCCTACTGGGCTAGAAAAAGGAACAAAGAACATCAAAGGTGACTGCTCTGATTTGTTCTTTTTTCTTCCTTTTTTTTTTTATTTCACAATATTTGATCACTTCCTAAAAGTCCAAGCTCCTGGAGTTTTTACTATACAAGAATGTGAATTTTTCTTTAAAAAGGTATGTTTCTGGTCTTTCCAGAATAAGTCTGGGAAATACAACTGAGATACATCTTACTCCCTTAAAAAAAAAAAAACAAAAAAAAAAAAACCAGGAACCCCCAACTTTTTAGACCCAGCTCTTTCAGAACTTCTTCAACTGACGTAATGAATTTTGTCAGATTGGCAGGGAAGGGGCTGGGAGGCCGCAGCCATGATTTTAGCTTCAGCTT
>NW_010423036.1:26269-27485 GCF_000710305.1 Buceros rhinoceros silvestris
AATGAATTTTGTCAGATTGGCATGGAAGGGGCTGGGAGCCCGCAGCCATGATTTCAGCTTCAGCTTTCCCTAAACAGAGGTTAGTCACACATGGAAGGACATTTTCATTGTACATGCACTGGAGACAGGGGAAAGGACACAAGGGTTGCTTACAGCTGCCAAGAGGAGAGGTGCTAATACTGAAGGCACAGAGGGAGACAGGGAGGGACTCCTTTCCAAAGGGGAGGAATTTCTCATGGACTCTCCTGGGCACAGAAATGCAAGCAAGCAACAGAACCTGGGACCAGTGGAAACCCACAGCTGGAATGGGGCCAGTTCTGCCTCCTACCCTGCACTGGCAGCTCAACCTCATGCTTTTCTCTTCATATACTTCACTAACTTCATTAAAGAAGGAGGAAAAAAAACCTGAGTAGTTGGCCTAGCTTCACTGCCACATGCAGCAACTTATCCCATACACTGGACACTTGGAGTAAAAAAATTCCATCTGAACTCCAGGAGTCCCCAGCCTTCACCTTGGATAAACCCAGGTATCCTTGCTCAGGACGCTAGTGTAAGAGGAGTATATCTCTTCTACCAACTCTGAGAAAGCCCACTTCTTTCTTTTTTGGGAAGAAACGCAAGTACCCAACTCGGTTCTGCATTTACAGCAGCATCTGTGCATGTGACAGAAGGCAGGCACCCCGGTTAAACCTGCCACCACCAGCAAAAGTGGTTGCTTCAGTTCAAGTGTCAATGTCCAGTGGGCAACACAGGAAGGAAGGGCAAAGACAGGCTTACACCTGAGTGGTGGTGCCCCCCTGCAGACCTCCCACCAGCCAGGGAAGGTGGGGGAGACCTCAGTGATATGCACGTGCCAGGCAGGCTCCAAAGGGACAGACAGACAAAGCTGAGTATAAAGGACAGAGACACCGTGTGTGCCCACTATACACGTGTGCCCAAGGCTGTACAGACACAAAAGGCCAAATAAAGGGCAACAGGAAAGAAGGGTAAGCAGATGAGGAGGCATTGGTGCAAAAGACAGTCCGCATGAGCACGTGAAGTGTGGTAGAGAGGATTATACCAGAAAATGTGCAGGTGCACACAAGGAACGGGATGTGAATACACCTGAGGTTTTGGCTATGAAGAAAGTGAGAACATAAACGCTGGTATATGTGTTAGAAACAGCTCTGCCACAAAAAAAAAACCAAACAAAAACCCAACCCCAAAGATGGGCAGG
>NW_010423036.1:27641-28344 GCF_000710305.1 Buceros rhinoceros silvestris
TGAGTACAGGTGGGTGCAGGCAGCAGAGCAAGGATGGTGATGACCACATGCTGGAGTACAGGCAGGAAAGCTTTAAGAGGCAGATAAAAGAGAGATCGACAGGGACACTCAGCTGGTGACAGAGGAAAAGTACAAAAAACATGGGGCAACAAATTCTGTCACAGCACACAAAAATATGTTTGGGGAAGTTATTTTACTCATACTGCTAAGAGAAGTATTACACCATATTCCCAGGAAAAGCCCCAAGTTTCATAAAATAGCGTGTTTGTTACGGACATAACTGGGATGCCCATGCCCTGGTACTGTGAGATGGGGCACACCGTTGCTACTCATTGTTTCTGTGCACACAGGCACTTTCTCCAAACGCCACTATGCCACGGCCCGAGGCAGCACATGCTGCCACACCGCGGGCACCTGGGTGAGAAGGGCAGCATGGGCTGGGGGCTTGAGTGCTTTCGAGAAAGCTGCTGTGCTCACGCCCAGGGAAAGGGCCCCCATCTGAGAGTAACACCTCTCTGCTCAGAGTAACACCTCTCTGCTCAGAGTAACATCCATCTTACCAGAGTACCATCTGTTTTGCCAAACTCATGTCTGTCATGCCTGAGGAACATCTGTTTTACCAGCACAGCCTCTGGAGGAGCATCCCTCACACCCCAGCAGCGACGCTCCTGCCTGAGCAAGTTTCTCCCACTACATCAACACC
>NW_010423037.1:0-284 GCF_000710305.1 Buceros rhinoceros silvestris
ACAGGAATCCTTCTCTGAGCACTTGGGCTTCACGGGTGGCATCGTCCAGGGGTGAGTGGGGAGGGCAGCCACCACCACTCGGGGGCTTTTCCTCGGCACGAGGGTGACGAGTGGCCACCAGTCCCTTCGGCCGCGGTTGACCACCGAACCCCCACTTCGCTCCTGGGGACGCTGGTCAGGTCCCAGTTGAAGTCCCCAGGGACTGGGACAAGGGAAGGGTTGAACCCATGTTCAAGAAGGGTGTCAGGGAGCACCCTGGGTGCCGGGGGAGGGCACGGGATGGG
>NW_010423037.1:498-975 GCF_000710305.1 Buceros rhinoceros silvestris
TGTGGCCTCACCGAGGGCAGGTCCTGCCTGGGCACCCCAGTGTCCCCCTGGCGTGGAGGGACCCCCCTCAACACCCTTCTCTCTGGAGTGGGGATGGACCCAATGTGGGGGGAACTGGTCCGTGGAGGAGGAGCTGGTTGGATGGCGCATCCAGCGGGTCAGTGGCTCCATGGGTGACCCGTGGTGCCCCGCAGGGTTCCCTACTGGGACCAGTTCAATAGCTTCGTCACTGACGTAGCGGGACCGGGGGCGCCCACAGCACGTTGTGGTGGATCCACCCAGAGGGACCTGGACAGGCTGGGGAGGGGGGCCCATGTGAACCTCATGAAGTTCAACAAGGCAAAGTGCAAGAACGGGCGCCTGGGTTGGGGCAATCCCAAACATGGACATGGCTGGGTGACAAGTGGGTTGAGAGCAGACCTGCGAAGAAGGACTTGTGGTGCTGG
Source organism: Buceros rhinoceros silvestris (assembly GCF_000710305.1). Classification (NCBI taxonomy): domain Eukaryota; kingdom Metazoa; phylum Chordata; class Aves; order Bucerotiformes; family Bucerotidae; genus Buceros; species Buceros rhinoceros. Next base: position 945 of record NW_010423037.1, read on the forward strand.
GGGTGAAAGGCTGGAGAGGAGCCGGCAAGGT
>NW_010423037.1:1660-2705 GCF_000710305.1 Buceros rhinoceros silvestris
TGGACCTGTACCGCGCCTCGGGCAAGTTCGAGCTGCTCGACCGGATCCTGCCCAAGCTGCGAGCCACCAACCACAAGGTGCTGCTCTTCTGCCAGATGACCTCCCTCATGACCATCATGGAGGACTACTTCGCCTACCGCGGCTTCAAGTACCTGCGGCTGGACGGTGAGTGGCGGTGGCAGGAGAAACCTCGGCGGGGGCCAGCGGCTCCCCCCGGGGATGAGCCGGCGAAGGGAGCGATGATGGGGGTGGCGTAAAGCACCAAACCCGGCGCAGCCTTTGGCTTCACCCGAGTCATCGGCCGCCGCGTCGGGTTAAACCCCCGGCTGGGGCCGGAGTCCTGAGGGACATGGCCGGTGGCCTTCCAAGGTCGATGGCAACCGATGTCGGTCAATATTAGTCAATGTTAATCAATACCGATCTGTGTCACGTCCTAAAATCAGTGTCAGTCCCCCTCACGGTCTAAAGTCAACATCAATCAGTATCGATCAACAGCACGTTCTGAACTCAACACCGATCAATACCATGTTCTAAAATTGATCTCAATCAGTATCAATAATGGTCTAGAATCGGTTATCAGTCGGTGCCAATACCACGTTCTGAAGTCAATACCAATCAATATAACGTTCTGAAATCAATATCCGCACGCTCCGCCATCAGTACCGATCCGTATCCCATTGTAAAATCAATCGGTATCACGCTCTACGGTCAACACCCATCGATACCACATTTTACAGTCAACACCCATCGATATCCCGTTGTACAGTCAATCGATACCCATCGATATCCCGTTGTACAATCACTTGATGCCATCGATCTCACGGGGCACAGCTGGTACCAATCGATATCGATCCTAAAGCCAACACCAGTCAGTGCTGATCGATTCCGATCTGCCGCTATCGATCGCTGCGGAACCGGCAGGTTCCTGCTTCGGGGCCGGTTCTCGCCACCTCCACGGGAAAGCGACGGCTCTTCCCCGGTTCCAGCTGGAGTTAATGCCCCCCCCAGCCCCAGTAACGCTGCGGGGCCACCGGTGCCCCCCGCA
>NW_010423038.1:0-347 GCF_000710305.1 Buceros rhinoceros silvestris
CTGAGGTCACTCCCGTGCTGCAGCAGTTACCGGAGCCCAGCCTGACTCTGGCTGTTGCAGAAAATCCTATTTTTGCCCTTGGAGGCTGAATAGCACCAATTTAATGGGTTTTCCCCCACATCAGTTTACACAAAGATGACAATTAACATCGCACAAGCCAAACCTCGTCAAACCTGGCTGGGCCGGAGCCCGGGCAGTGAAACCCAGCGCTGGGACAGCGCAGCGAGATGGCGTGCAGAGGTGCTGCCTCGGGGGAAGAAGCAGGATCAGGCCCTGAGCCGAGCAGCCAGCTCCAGCTCCGGCAGGGAAGCGATGGCACTGGGACCGGGCGAGGGGTGCTGGGGCTC
>NW_010423038.1:542-881 GCF_000710305.1 Buceros rhinoceros silvestris
TGTCCCCCCGCAGCCAGAGCCGCCTGTGGAATTACAGCAGCAATAACGGGAGGTGGCGACAGTGATGAAACCAGGGCCCCCGAACGGGGTGTTTTAGGGGTTCAGCGATTCCCTGTGGCGACGGTGGACGATAGAGCCACGCTCTGGGTGACGAGTGGTCCTCAACCGCCCGGGGTTTGGAGGGAGACGAGGAGGAAAGTCATTTTTGCCCCAGTTTTTAAGGCTGATCCAAGTCAGGCCACATCGGGAGGAGAAATCCTTGGAAACTCCATCTAGGGGGACAAGTCCTGGGTCCCAGCTGGTCTGTGGGAGACTTTCCCAGTGAACGCTGCAGCGGGA
>NW_010423038.1:1029-1992 GCF_000710305.1 Buceros rhinoceros silvestris
GGTGCTGCCGCCCCCTGCCCAGCTCCCGCCCGCCCTGGGCAGTTGGCGCCGGGGGGGGAGGGCAGGTTCGGTGCAGTGTTGTGTGTCCCAGCCTGGGCTTCCACAGCTGGCCCTGGCCTGCAGGTGGGACAGGGGGACAGGGGGACAGTATGATGGAGTGTGGGCCACTGAAATGGTCCAGGTTAAACCCACGTCTGGGTTAAACCCCTTTTTGTGAGGGTTTTGGTGGAGCCCCTTCGACACTGGTGGGGATGGGGGGACAGTGGCACCGTGGGAGGACATGGCCACCCCTTCTCCCCCACACACCTCATCCCGGATGTCACTGCACCACAGGGGCTCCATGAACAACTCTTACCTTTTGACTTCTTCCCCTAAGAAGGGAAATGCAGCTCTCAGGGGCTGAGATCCGCTGCTATTTCTGAACGCAACAAACCAGCCCCAGGGGCTCCGTTCCGCCAGGGCCCAACCCGCACAAGCGGCACGTCAGGACCTGGAGACAGAGGACAAAGGGGACACACACCCCAAGGGAACAGAAATCCTTGTCCTTCCTCATTGCAGAGCGGCCCAGAAGCCCTGGCAGATCCCGAGAAGGTCACGTCTCCTTTTCCGCTGCTATTTCTGAACGCAACAAACCAGCCCCAGGGGCTCCGTTCCGCCAGGGCCCAACCCGCACAAGCGGCACGTCAGGACCTGGAGACAGAGGACAAAGGGGACACACACCCCAAGGGAACAGAAATCCTTGTCCTTCCTCATTGCAGAGCGGCCCAGAAGCCCTGGCAGATCCCGAGAAGGTCACGTCTCCTTTCGCTCTGTGAGCTCCTCCCCATTTATTCCTCTGTTCCCAGATGCTGGAATCCTGCTCTGGAGACCAAGGTGGGGCGGGAGGGCGGCTCCTCTCTCCTGGTCCACGGCACCACCCACCCGCAGCGGGACCCATCGCTGGGGGAGCACGGGGGGAGCGGA
>NW_010423039.1:0-201 GCF_000710305.1 Buceros rhinoceros silvestris
CGGCCCCACTGGTGTCGAACTGGTGTGACCCGACGTGTCAAACTCGTGTCACTGGTGTGACCCCACTGGTGTCAAACTGGTGTCAAACCAGTATGACTGGTGCGGCCCCACTGGTGTCGAACTGGTGTGACCCGACGTGTCAAACTCGTGTCACTGGTGTGACCCCACTGGTGTCACACTGGTGTCAACACAGTATGACTG
>NW_010423040.1:0-487 GCF_000710305.1 Buceros rhinoceros silvestris
GCTCTTGCTCTGGCTCCTTTCATGTCAGAGTTATAATTTTGAGGTCAGGGTCTAGGAGGTTTGTACACACAGATGCATTAATTCTGCATTTAGTGATACTTGAGTAATTGGTGTCACATCAATTACATCGGTTCTTGGACACTGCAGTGGTAAGTGCTGTGCAAAAGCCTCTGGCTGCAGGATATGAGGAATCCCAGTGGCGAGCGAGGCTGGTGGGGCTGGCGTGCGCAACACGTTTGTCGGCAGTGCTGGGGCGCAGGGCTGCACTCAGGGAGGTGCTTGCTGTCAACGTTGCAAACCTCTGAGCGTAAAGCTGCAGTCGTCCCGCCACGGTGCTCCTCTGTGTCGGGCCTTTCCCTGCGCACCCAGTTCAGCATCACCTGCTGCTTCCCTCCTCCTCCAGGCTGTGGCTTTGCATGTGCGGTGGGTTTGCCGGTGAGGTGCTGCCCTTCCTGCCAGCTGATGGGGAGGAGGCTGGGGTGGGTCT
>NW_010423040.1:622-994 GCF_000710305.1 Buceros rhinoceros silvestris
TCTGGGGCAGCGCGGAGAACCCCCGGGGCTCACATTCCAGCAATACAGATCAGCGCTGCCTGTCCTAAACCACCGCGGGTTGTAGGCAGAGGTAATTTGCAGATGACAAATATCCCTGACAGTAAATATTTCTCCCACCCTCGTCTTTCTGCAAGCAGATAAGGTGGCAGCACTGTGACAATACGGTTGCTGGAGGGAGACAAACTCTTTGGCAGTATTAAAAGTCTGTTGTGTCCCTGCAATTATTTATAGATAAACAGAAGAAAGCAAATAAGCGCAGAATGCTGCTGCACAGCTGCATTTGCGATGATGACGATGACGATGACGACGATGACGATGATGTTAGCTCTCCCTCCTGACACCCACACACAC
>NW_010423040.1:1216-2265 GCF_000710305.1 Buceros rhinoceros silvestris
GTTTGCCCCCTCCTCCCGCCTTGCTGCCGGTTCTCCCCCACGCTGACCTGAGTGCACGTCTCCTCCAGCAACTGCTGCTCAGCCCCGGCTGAGCCGGGGAGCCACAGCACCCGCAGTGCCGCGGGGTGCCGAGGTGCCCGTGCAGCAGCGCAGCCCCTGGGGCTGCTGCGTCTCTGGTCCTGGCTGTAGCAAGAGGTGGAGACCGGGTGGTCTTCACCCCTGTACACCAGCCCCCAGACAGCTGGGTGCCTGGGGGGGAGGGGGTCTCGGTGTTGCTCTCAGGAAGTGTGGGACGGGCTGCGTCCTCACCCGCTTGTGCAGCAGGACCCCCGGGTGCGGGCGTTCCCCACCACCGGGAAGGGCACGGAGCCTGTCGGCTTTCCCTGCTCCATGGGGCCAGGACCTCCTTTCCTCGGGTGTGTTGGCAGGAAGCCGTGTGAGGGATTAACCCGTGTGGCAGGGAGGAGCGATGGACGGGCAGAGATGCCAGGCGGTGAGGAGCACCGACTCCGGTGTGGGAAGGGGCCGGGAAGCGCCGTGCTCTCCCCGTTTGGTGAGTGCTTGGAGAAGTCTGAGCACTGCGGGAGTTGTAGGGAGCAGCTGGGGCCCAGCAGGGCCGGACCCACCGAAGAGGAGGGCAGGGGAGTTGCAGGCACGACGCCTGGGTGCCTCTGTGCTGGGCACCGGCTCCCTGGGTGAGCCGTGGTTCATGTGGCATTGGGTCCTTCGACCAGCCCGAGCCTCCCTGTGTCCCACGGTGCTGCACAGCATCGCCTGGCTCCCGCTGGGGCTGTGGCATGGACACATCCCTGACAAGAGCTTCAGCCTCATCTGGGAGGGACCCCCACCCTGGGAAGGCACTGGGACAAGCGTCTGAGACCGCGGCTGGGAGCCCTTGACTGGACGGGGAGCGGGATGATTTTTCATTGCTGCCTTGTAACAAGAGGACAGGAGTAAGTGACTAGTACAGTTCGTCACTCTGTAAAGATTTATACAATCACTTCATCCGGTAATTGGTATTCTGGGGAGAGAGGGAGCTGCAGACCCCG
>NW_010423040.1:2391-2977 GCF_000710305.1 Buceros rhinoceros silvestris
AGCTCCAGCATCCGCCTCTATTTGTTTTCTCTCTGCCTTTCCCTCTTTTCCCTTTTCAGAATGAGTAATTCTGTCCCTCACAATCCCATTTAAACAGAGCATTTGCAGAGTGAATAATTAGTTACATTCAATTAGGTCTCACGCACTCTCCCTTCTCACTTTGGGGGACAGACGTGCTAATGAGACGGCTCGTCTGACACGCGGCCAGCATCCGCCTCTATTTGTTTTCTCTCTGCCTTTCCCTCTTTTCCCTTTTCAGAATGAGTAATTCTGTCCCTCACAATCCCATTTAAACAGAGCATTTGCAGAGTGAATAATTAGTTACATTCAATTAGGTCTCACGCACTCTCCCTTCTCACTTTGGGGGACAGACGTGCTAATGAGACGGCTCGTCTGACACGCGGCAGCCAGCACCAAACACGCTGCCTGCCCAAAGGGAGAGGTCAGCACCGGGGGTGGCAGGGAGCCAGAGGGCCACCCTGCTGCCACGGGGTGACAGTCCTATGGGGGCTGTCTGGGGCCAAAGGCTTCATGTCGGGGGCCAAAGGCTCCACCCACGTCCGTGGCCCGCGCGATGCCAGGTCCC